>NC_080732.1:6084853-6289853 GCF_019097595.1 Hemibagrus wyckioides | reverse complement strand
AAGACAAATATCATCCCACAC
The DNA here is from genome assembly GCF_019097595.1 of Hemibagrus wyckioides. Taxonomy (NCBI): domain Eukaryota; kingdom Metazoa; phylum Chordata; class Actinopteri; order Siluriformes; family Bagridae; genus Hemibagrus; species Hemibagrus wyckioides. The sequence continues at coordinate 6,289,832 of NC_080732.1, read as the reverse complement.
AACTGAAAGTGAAGTGGCTACTGTCCCAGTCTGAAACAGGGAGGAGTTCATGGAAACTTTCAGAAGGAGAGAGTGATGGATGCTGTGCTACACGTTCGCGATCCAAAAAAGATTTTCTGCATTGTAAAATAAAAGAAATCATTAATTAATAAAAAAACAAATTCACACCAAGCATATCATCACTCATTGGTTCAGTTTTTCTGTGTTTTTTTCTGGGTTAATATTAACCTCTCATAAGATGGAAGAGGTTTTTTTATTTAATTTTTATTTTAGATTGTAAAGTTTAAAATCTTGCCTTGCATTCATGCTGATAGACATTTTTCACATCACATTTCTCAAATCGCCCTATAAGCTGTTTGCTCGTGGTTGCCAGTTCATGTTTTGAATTTTTCACTTGTAGCACTTGGCTAACGCTATACAGCAGCATACAGCTGCACATGAAAAAACACCCGTTAAACCACAAATCGGAAAACGTCCTGGCAAAAATGAAGCATTACACCCATTTTGACCGCAAATCAACTGGTGGAAAATGCCAATAATTGCATATGTGCAGAGTATCGCTCGAACCCGGGTCTCCTGGCATAGGAGGTAGGCGCACTAACAAGAAGGCGGAAGACTGCAACCACTATTGCGGCTTTTGAAATTAGGGGATGAGGTTTACCTACTCAGCACCTACCGCTGGCCTCCGTTACACTCACCCCCCTAAACCTCACTCCCATCTGGGTCACGGCACCAACATAACGTCCCGGGTCTTGCACCTGCTCCGAGCAGGTCTCGAACCCAGGTCTCTGGCATGAGAGACAGGCGCACTAACAAGGAGGCTAAAGACTGCAGCCATTAGCACCAGTCGCTAGTGTGCCTATTGAGATCAGGGGAGTGAGGTTTACCTACACAGCACCTACTGCTGTCCTCTGTTACACTCAATCCCCTAAACCTCACTCCCATCCGGGTCACGGCGCCAACGTAATGTCCCGGGTCTTACTCGCACCCGCTCCAAGCAGGTCTCGAACCCGGATCTCCAGCATAGACTGCAGCCGCTAGCACCAGATCAGGGGAGTGAGGTTTACCTGCACAGCACCTACTGCAGGCCTCCGTTACACGTGCATATTAAAACAAGCCCAAATCAATGCTTTTTGTAAACACTATAGATTTTCTCCAGAGAAAACATCATTTTTGTTCATCATCTTTTTGTATGGGTTCATCAAACACTTCACAAAAAGCACTATGAGCTTGATCAGGGAAAAAAGGGGGCTTTTCATTTACGAGTTAAATTCACCCAGCTCATGTTGTGTCAATAAGAAATTGCTCATCACATCTTGTATATATGGAATAAATCCATACTGGCGGTTGTTGTTATAGAAAACTCGGCCTCCTGGTGTTCCAGCGGCAGGAACCCACACTCTCATTGCCACGGGATGGGTTCGAGGAAGCTAACCCTGCCACTGAAGAGTTAACTCTTCTATTGACTATTAGTGCTGGTCCCAAGCCTGGATGAAATGGGAGGGTTGCATCAGGAAGAGCATCTGGCGTAAATCGAAAAACATGCAGACCAAATGATCCGCTGTAGTGACCCCGAACAGGGAGCAACCAGATGAACAAGTGGTTATAGAAAAATACTTGGCAGGGTGGTGTGATGCGTCAAAGAATTACTAATGAAAAGATTTTTTAGGGATAAATAGGAACTTAACTTTAAACTTTATCGTTTTTTATTCTAGGTTTCTATACTTCTGTAAAGCTGCTTTGAGACAATATCCATTGTTAAAACTGCAATACAAATGAAGTGAAATGAAAAAAATTGAATATTCTCAATCCCCCCCAATTTTTTTTATTATTTACTAAAGAACAAACACATAGATACAGATACTTCGACTCTGTTATCGTTACATTTGATAACGTGGAAACCATAGCTGAAGCTCAAGGTACACTCTCTTTCCTGACATTATTAACACGGCAAAAATGTAGCTGTTTAAGCCCTCTAAAAACAAGACTTAAGACAGAAGCCTTAAAGAAAGATCTTTTACCTCTTTCCACTGACACTGGAGACTCCTTAACATTAACGAGGAACTCCTCACCATATCCATGATAATATCTTTTCACTCACTCTCGCAGGCTATAGAAGATAAATCTGGTTACCAAGCAACCACATAATGCAAAGGCACAAATAAACAGCTTCTGATATGTACATCAGATTGTGATCGTCCATTAAAATGATAGAATACGGCAAAAATCCATTGTGATCATTTACATATCTCTGTAATCTATTTACCGGCTTTGTTTTGTCCTCTCGCACGATATTTATCACATCGTCATGACAGCAAAATTGAGCAAAAATCATTCAGTTGAACCCTAGACATAGCCTGAAGCTACATTTCTGTGCTAAAAAGTATAATAAGCGTGCATGGCAAATATTTTAATCCAAAACCAAACGTCTAAGCCACATTTTGTGTCTACTCTCTTCTAAACCTTCCTTTCTAAATTTTCTCGAAATGAATGTCAAAGTCAAATAAAAATCGTTACAAATACTGTAAGCGGATCGGAACCTCACGCTTAAATACACCCAATCATGCCGGCTGTGTTGTGACTTTCACGGCGTGCCGTTAGATCTCAAAGCCCTCGTATGACTCTGATGAATCCTGCGTGGGAATCCACACTCAAAATTGGGCAGCGCTTCTAACAAGCAAAATGGCTCAATATCAAAAAGATTCCAGACTAGATTCCCTTAAGCGGGTCAAATTGGGTCGTTTTATCTGTTTTAAAGTTGGACGAAAATGTTTGGGCACCCAAATCATAAATGACATAATATTACATATACATATATTACAAAACATATTTTGTTGATTGTTTAAGTACACATGACTTTTATAACACAACTAAACAATTAAAAGACTTGATGAACTTAAAGAAATAGTGGAATTGTGGCCTGTGCAAAGGTTTGGACACCCTTTGGCAGATATCACAGCTTGCAAATACTTTGTGTGGCCTAACGTTTAGTTTCTATTTCTGTGTAAAGAATTTTCACCCACTCTTCTCTTTTATCCATCCATCGTCTATACCCGCTTTATTCCTAATTAGGGTCACGGGGGTCTGCTGGAGCCTATCCCAGCACACATTGGGCAAAAGGCAAACACCCTGGACAGGTCACCAGTCCATCACAGGGCCACATATAGACAGACAACCACACACACTCACTCCTATGGGCAATTTAGAATTACCAATCAACCTAATGTACTGTGGGAGGAAACCAGAGTAAACCCACGCAGGCACGGGGAGAACATGCAAACTCTACACAGAAAGGCCCCTGCCTGTTCGAACCCAGGACCTTCTTGCTGTAAGGCAACAGTGCTAACCACTAAGCCACCGTGCTGCCCTCTTCTCTTTTAATGATGTTCAAATCCAAAAACAAAAAAAGCTTTATTTTCTGAAGTAGTGAACTTTTTGAATCCTTGACCTGTTGTAGAAGTCAGCCTCTTTCAGCTTCTTGACTGACTGTGTCATGTTTGCTTCCAAAATTTGCCACACAACCCCATAGCATAGTAACCATCATCATGGTTAACGATTGGCAAGGTATGAGTTTAATTAAACAACACTCCATCTAAGGTATGTTTGGAGAAAAAGTTCCATTTCCATAATCAATCTAAAGCACAACGTTTCCAAAACACATTCCAATCCAACACCTTAACCACTAAACCTACCACTGAGCCACCAGTGCCCTTATCTCATTACTCAGTGTTTATGTATAAACCCTCTGATTTTGTGTAGTGCAACACTTCTAAGCTGGCATCCTAATTGTGTACTGTCCTCATCCTAGACGAATCTTGTGTGTATCTTATACACAAGCAAATCTTTCTCTTCAATACACTGAGATTTGCACAGGACTCATAAACAAGCAGTTTTTGCACATTACCTCATTATGTCTGAACCTTTAAATTCTTATTTTTTGCACATTACTTTATCTCATATACCTTTAAATCTCTGTATTTAGTATTTTTTGTTATATATATATATATATTTTTTTTTAAAATCTGTATTTAGTATTTTTGTTATATTTTTGTTATATTTATTTTTTTACGGGTTATTTGTTATATTTTTTTGTTATATTTTGTACCCTTAAATTCGTGTATTTAGTATTTTTGTTTGTTATATTCCTATCTTATTTTATTTATTACCTTATTACCTGTGCTTGTGAATACTGCAGGGAGCTGTAAATTGAATAAAGTATCTATCTATCTATCTATCTATCTATCTATCTATCTATCTATCTATCTATCTATCTATCTATCTATCTATCTATCTATCTATCTGCCTTTCTCAAAGTTAAAGCTGGTGTGTGCTTGTAATGCCTCATGGGTGATGTACAAAATGTTTTGTTTTGTTTTTCTTTCAGATTTCAAGTGACTTTTAAAAAATAAACTCATTATCTGTAGCCTGCCATTATAGAACACTTATTAATCATATATCATTACTATATTTCAGATAATTTGAGCACAACATTCCATCAAAAAAAAAAAAAAAGATTATTATTATTATTATTATATCTTATTTCTTGTCTTGAACTCCAATTGTCATGACAAGTTTTGGGTATTGATCCATAAATCCATAATCTCAAAAAAAAACCTCAAAGTAATCCATAGTTTTGACCACTGGTGAGTTTTTTTAAGTGGTCAAGGCTCTTGGTTGTTGATCGAAAGATCAGAGTTCAAGCCCCAGCACTGCCAAGCTGCCAATGTAGGGCCCCTAAACAAGGCCCTTAACCCTCACTGCTTCATGGTGCTGTCTCATGGCTGACCCTGTGCTCTGACCCCAACCTCGAAAGCTGGGATATGCAAAGAAAGAATTTCACCGTGCTGTAATGTATATGTGCAGGTGCAGTTCAGCAGGTGAACTTTCATTTCTAAGTTTAACCGTCATGAAATTTTACAGTGATTTGCTCTTCTGCTGTTGTATCCCATCTACCACAAGGTTTGGCATGTTGTGCATTCATGAATGCTGTGTGATTATTTGAGTGTTAATGTAATCTTCCTCTCAGCTCTAGCCGTTGCTCATCAAAAAGGTGTTTCTAAATGAGGAGCTGGATGTTTTTTTGTTTTTCCCTCCATTCTAGTGACTATTATGTTTCCTAAATACTCGCACCAGCCAGACTGGCACCAACAACCATGCGGCAATCCAAGCCACTGAAATCCAAGTCACTGAAATCACTTCTTCCCCCATTCTGATGTTTGATGTGAACAATAACTGAAGCTCTTGGTTCTTGATTTTATGCCCTGAGCTGCTGCCACTTGATTGGCTGATTGGATAATTGCAGGATGGACAGTGTACATTAAACCCTAAAAATTTTCCAAATGTTGATTTTCTAAGTGTTGATTAAAGCCACCCACTGAGGGATTAAAACGAACCCAAATTCTAATCTAATACAAAACGCACTAAAAGTGAAGAGTGCCGGAACCCTCAGCGAAATGCAAAGATATTAGATATGTCCCAGTCTGCAAATAACATATGTTTTAATGAACGGTTGTGTTTGCATTACTTCAAAGTGACAACTAAGCCATGCCAAAATGAAATCTGCACTCGAATATATTGTGCAGCATTATAGGGCAGCATCCCTTTTTTGGCAGCCGTTTGCATCATACTGTTATTCTTTTGTCTGAGGTTTTGAAGTTCTTGAACTGGGATTTTTGAGATTTACCCTTCACAGAATCCGTCTCTGCCTGCATTTGCCAGATATATTTGACTTTCTTGGCTCCACAACGGCTCTATTGAACTAATTCGGATTCCTGGAGAACTGCAATGGAAAATACTGCCTAGATTTTGGCCTTGTCCTATTGCCGCAAAACACCTGCCGAATTTTAAACAACGGAATAGTGAGACGTCAAGTCCAATCAGCTGAACAATAGGACACGCAATGCATATATCCAGCTTGCGGTTTGTTTTTCCAGCTGCACCTTAACTAGATTAGAGGCCACTCTTGTTCTGCGTGCCAATACTCTTTTTTTTTTTTTTGAAGGCACCCTCCTTCACTTCATGCTCCCTTGGTTTAACCCTTAGCCGTCTCAAGACCTGTTTCCATGACTTTATTTTTATTCAGATCACTTCAGGTAAATCTGTGCAGGTCATGTGCCTTGTACACTTGTGTGATTGTAGGTGTTAGACACTTCAGAGGTTTGAGGGAAGGTCTACAAGGGTCCTGGAAACAGGATTGGAACACAGTGGAAATCTGATACTAACTAAGGAAGTGCATTCTGATGTGTCCAGGAAGTAGGAGTTTACTGCCACCTAGAGGAAAAGAAACATTATTAAATCGTTGTTTTTATGTTTTTATACAGGTATACACGTTATTTATAACGTCATCTGGTTACAAATTAAAGATAGGGATCAAGTGAAGATTTGATTCTATAATTTCATCCTATTTTTTATTATTATATTTTCACCCATATTTCTAGATGTGTGTGCTAAGGATTTTTATTATATCCTAATCTATGTGAAGTATTTAAAAATGTATATTTAATGTTTAAATATTCTATAAATTTTAATCAATATTAGTATAATAAAATACAAAAATAATACACCATCACCAGAAAAGTCACTTCTTGTTACCTTATATGGCAAGTGGACTTTAAAACGGTCAACCTGATAAACCAGTAGCGATAATAATGACATATACTGTCAAGCTCAACTAACAGTAAGATTACAGGGTGAAGAGGTGAAGAAGGTACAGGAGTTTAAGTACTTGGGGTCAACAGTCCAGAGTAGTGTGGGAAAGAGGTAAAGAAGCGAGTGCAGGTAGGTTGGAATGGGTGGAGAAAGGTGTCAGGAGTTCTGTGTGATAGAAAAATATCGGCGAGAATCAAGGAGAAGGTGTACGAGACAGTGGTGTCTGGCCATGCTGTATGGTTTAGAGGCAGTGTCACTGAGGAAGAGACAGGAGTCAAAGCTGGAGGTAGCAGAGCTGAAGATGTTGAGGTTCTCTTTGAACGAGTACATCAGAGGGACGGCTCATGTTGGACGTTTGGGGGACAAAGTTAGGGAGGCCAGATTAAGATGGTTTGGACATGTCCAGAGGAGGGAGAGTGAGTATATCGGTAGGAGAATGTTGGACATGGAGCTGCCAGGAAGGAGGATGCAGAAGATAGGGATAGGTGGGGAGAGATGATTCTCTGTGGCGACCCCTGAAGGGAAAATCCGAAAGAAGAAGAAGAAGAAGAAGAAAGAAGCGTTTTCTATCTGCTCATCTTATTTTTGCTTATTTATTCAAGTCACTGCTGTTGTCAAGGAATGTACTGTTTCATTGTATAAAAATAAAGTTGATAAAATAATAGCTGTAGTCTATTTGAAAGTGTAAACATGCTCCTTAGCTATATTATAGCTGTCTGGATGTGAAATTGAACCAAATTTTGCTTTTTTTTACTTTCTGAATAGAATTGTACAGTTAAATTCTCTACTGATATTTCTCAGAAGGTGATTAGCATATGATGAAGGAAGGAATATAACACTTGGGAGTCAGCAGTTAGAGGAAAAGTTACCTCCCAGAACTTTATCGTTTTTTAGTAACTTGTAATATTTTACACCACTGCGATTTTTTTTTACCTAACAAACATGACATGTTTTATTCATTTATAGCTACGCTTCATGTTGTGGAATGTCCTGAGCAAACACTTACTTTGTAGCAGGTATGAAAATCCTTAACCAAAATAAAATGTCATGTTGTAGAGAAACAGAAACGTTCAAAGTCCTCTGTGACGACTTTTCATGTTCATGAAATTTACCCAGTGTGACAAAGCCCTGACAAAGGAGACACCTTCTAAAGCTTTAAGGAACTAAGATGAGGGCTTGGATGCTTGCACTGGAGAGCCCATGTGATTTGATAGATCTGGAGCATTGTTGCAAGGAAAATTGGAATAAAATTCCCAAATCCGGATATGCAAAAAGGCAAAAAGTGCTTTAAGGGATTAACAGGTTATTGTATATTGTTTTTTTTCCCCCTTAAAACATTTATACCTTAAAATATGTTTACACCTCAATTATTTTGGCTGCTATTTCAAATTAAAGGTAACATATCCAGAGCAACTTACAATTTATCAATTAAACAATTAAGGGTTAAAGGTCCTGCTCAGGGGCCCAGCAGTGGTAGCTTGGTGTACTTAGGATTCAAACTCACAACCTTCTGATCAATAGTCCAACACCTTAAACACTAAGTTACCACATAAAGGTAGAAAAAGATCCTAAAACTTTACCAGTGGTGTGTCGACTATTTATATCCAGTGTACAGCGATCAGGCATAACATTATGACCACTGAGAGGTTAAGAGAGTAAGACTGATTATCTCCTCATCATGGCACCTGTTAGTGGGTGGGATATATTAGGCAGGGAGTGAACATTTTGTCCTTAAAGTTGATGTGTTAGAAGCAGGAAAAATGGGCGAGCGTAAGGATTTGAGGGAAAACTGCAGCTCTTGTGGGGTGTTCCCGGTCTGCAGTGGTCAGTATTTATCAAAAGTGCTCCAAGGAAGGAACAGTGGTGAACTGATGACAGGGTCATGGACAGCCAAGGCTCATTGATGCACATGAGGAGAGAAGGCTGACCCGTGTGATGCAATCCAACAGACGTGCTACTGTTGCTGAAATTGCTGAAGAAGTTAATGCTGGTTCTGATAGAAAGGTGTCAGAATACACAGTGCATGACGGGTCAGGGCTGTTTTGGCAGCAAAAGGGGGACCAACACAATATTAGGCAGGTGGTCATAATGTTATGCCTGGTCGGTGTATGTATTAAAATGACTGCATATGAACATAGTGCATTGCCAGGCTGAGTTATTTTATTATAATATAGGACAGTTCCATACAACACAGTTAAAGAAAAGCCAGGATTGGTTTGATCTGACTTTGTTTCCTGGTACCGAACACAAGTCTGATGAAATGTACGGCTTCACTAAATAAACCAAACCAATAATGAAATAAAACAAGCTCCGATTGAATTGAGTCCGAAAAACAAATCATGTCGATTTTATTATATATACGGTACAGTCGATTAATCGGCACATGCTCACTAGTGTGCAGTTTATTAGTCACTGTGGAAAGTTCGGGACACAATACAGAAGGTGTTTGTAACATTCTACACAGGATTAAACCAAAAGTGCTTAAATGTGCATATATTTCCATGATCACTGTACTTTCCAGACAATAAAACAATCCTGAGCAGGAGAAGCAAATGATCTCATTCACTCTCTCTCACACACACACACACACACACACACTCTGCTTTGACGAATAAGTCACAAAGACTTGCAAAAGCTTGTGTAGCACAGCTCTAATATAAACACAATCGTGGGAATGTGTGCGTTCTGGCTCCGACAGTTCCTCAACCTCAGCTAGATCACTCCAGAGATGTGGGTGCGATTGTTTTGAATTCCGTCATGGCTGTTATTTGTACTTGCCGTTGATTGAGGTCTATTTCCCTAAGATATAAATGAACTAGTGGCGTAATTTAAGAGACTGAGCAGGATGCTGCTAAGGACTGATTTTTATCTGAGCTTTAAATCTAGACACTCACTTGTATGAAAGCAAGTACATGATATTTCTTCTACGCTTCTTGGCTTTAAGAAGCTTTTTTTAAATTGAACAGACGTGTATTGTATTGGGGAAGGTTGAACTGAGTTAAATTGATGTGAGGGTTTGTACAATTTGTAAAAATGAATTCGAATCTATGGTCAATTCCTAACTCCTATGGTCCGCTAATGGCTATATTTAAGATGAAAACGAGTACTACAGTCATGATAATGCCCTTCTGTACACAGTGTCACATCCATGTCATTTTACTGTACATCACCTCAACCCATTATCTCTAGACCAGAAATAAGAGTGTATATAGATGCAGAGGCTAAAAAAAAAAATTATGAGACCATGAAAAAAAGCCTATGGTTACTTCAGGACACAAGCAGTCGCTTTTTAAAATAAAGGAAAGCCAAATATGTCGCACCTCCTAACAATCCGATTAACACCGTGGTCCCTATGAAGGTGGGCGCTCTTTTCCTGGCCACTCTGAAAGCAGTTGGTAACACGGCCGATATGAGGATGTTGTTGACATGGCCGAGGACCCGGCGGAACGTAGGGCGCTCCAGGACGCGATCGTAGTACGACTCCAGATTGAGCCGCGTGCCATTGCCCCAATAACGACGCGAGAGGCCTAGGAAATTGAGCCGGTGGAGCGTGACGGCGAGCGAAACGTCGGCCATGCTGAAAAACTCGCCGCATAGCCACGACTGCTGAGTTCCTTCCTCTGGGGAAAGAGAGAGAGGAGAAATGTCAGGTGAATAAGTAGGAGATATAAGGAGAATATTGTGGTTTATGGACCAATTTTGTGGTCGTTAACTGAGATTTGTAGTTTTAGGTGGGTTTTCACACAGAGCATGTTTGCTGAGGTCTGAATCTGAGCTGTTGTTCCAGTCGCCCCAGCAGCATTGGTCTGGCTTCACATGATTCTACTGAACCCCAATGCATTTGCATTCAACTTACATGATCCCAAACGTGCATACAGAACGCAACAACACGACTCACCATATTTTGTTTTTTTATTTTTATTATTATTTTGGTGCTATTATGCACAGTAAGGCATCTCAACTCCTGACACAGAAGAGGTGAGATGAAACTATGTGAAACTAATGATATCATCATCAGCTAAAACACACACGCAGGTTTCTTTACTTCCTGAACAAGTGCAGAGCCGAGTAGGAGTTGCGTTCACATTCACAGGAATCACAGCACAGTTCCAGTGCAACCGAACTCCCACCACCTCCTACAGGTAGTGTCATTAGCATGTAAATGTAATGACACTAAATCATGTAAATCATGTAAACTGTGATCTGTTTCAGAATAAATTACAGTGTGGAATTATAGTGTGCTTGCTGGTAGTTGATTTCGTGCAACTACATCCAAAGACAATGTTCTTGCAGTGTCAAAGAGTTTTTATGAATATCTCAGTAATGAGACCTGAAACTGCAAAGAAAACATAACATAGTACACTAATCAGCCATAACATTATGACCACCTGCCTGTCCCCTCTTTTGCTGCCAAAACAGCCATGACCCATTGAGGCATGGACTCCACTAGATCCCTGAAGGTGTGCTGTGGTATCTGGCACCAAGATGTTAGCAGCAGATCCTTTAAGTTGCGAGGTGGGGCCTCCATGGATCAGACTTGTTGGTCCAGCAGAAACTAAGTATTCCCTGTAGAACAAACACTGCTTCCACCAGCCTTCCTTCTTCCCATAGTGCATCCTGGTGCCATGTGTTCCTCAGGTAAGCAAAGCACACCCATCCAGCCACCCACGTGATGTAAAAGAAAACGTGATTTATCAGACCAGGCCATCTTCTTCCATTGCTCCGTGGTCCAGTTCTGAAGCTCATGTGCCCATTGCTGGCGCTTTTAATGGTATACAGGGGTCAGCATGGGCACCTTGACGCAGCCCATATGCAACAAACTGCGATGCACTGTGTATTCTGACACCTTTCTATCAGAACCAGCATTAACTTCTTCAGCAGTTTGAGCAACAGTAGCTCGTCTGTTGGATCGGATCACACGGGCCAGCCTTCACTCCCCACGTGGATCAATGAGCCTTGGCCGCCCATGACCCTGTCGCCGGTTCACCACTGTTCCATTCTTGAACCACTTTTGACAGATACTGACCAGGAACACCCCACAAGAGCTGCACTTTTGGAGATGCTCTGATCCAGTCGTCTAGCCATCACAATTTAGCTTTTGTCAATCTCACTCAAATCCTTACGCTTGTCCATTTTTCCTGCTTCTAACACATCAACTTTGAGGACAAAATGTTCACTTGCTGCCTAATATATCCCACCCACTAACAGGTGCCATGATGAGGAGATAATCAGTCTTATTCACTTCACCTGTTAGTGCTCATAATGTTATGGCTGATCAGTGTATATACGCAGGGTAAGATGTCTTTTAAGGAAAAGGGGCGGAGCTGAAAAGGTCATATGAAATGAAAAAACTAAAGTCTGATACACTCCACAGCAATATTGTGAATAACCAGTAATATGATTAAGTCTAAAAACACTTTTGTTACAAATTACAAATGGCAGCTTTAATTTTAAAGCTGCAGTAAGCATGTTCGGTTACCTGGTGTCTCCTCTGCTCTCCGCTGCAGCTCCGTTTCCACCTGATCCATAACTTTCTCCAGCTCATCCAGAATCTTCTTCAGATATTTCACATTGTCGTGATCGAACAGCTTTGTCTGGACACACATTGATATTGATATGAATTGCTAATTTAACCAACAGTGTTGCTTATTATTCTCAAACTCAAGGCACACATAAACAATCTGTATGATCATCATCATCATCATCATCATCATCATCATATTTGTGTTGCCAAATAAAATCTACTGTTTTAGAGCAAGTGGATATTCCTCACTTTGAGGCGTCTCTGTTTTGAGATATAAGCATCTTTAAGCTCCGGGTTTTCTTCTGCCAGTTTCTTCAGCTCAGATTCTGTGTTCCCAATCTGTGCTGTGGGAGCCCGGGAAATCAAATTATTAATTAGTAATAATATCAATTCCTTTTATTTGCACTTAGCCACATCTTTATTTGCATATACCATTGGTTATACAGACGATATGTTTCCAGACAGAGCAAAGAATGTCAGCTTGGACTTGGCTCAAGAACAAAAAGATCCAGAGCGCCAATAACCAGAATATTACTGTACATGTTTAAACAGGTGATACATTTGGATTAGGTTCATAAATCTGTCCTGGGGGATCTGTGGAAATTATTTAATTGTGGTCCATGACTGCAAAAAAATGTTGAGAGCCCTGATGTATCTGCAGCATAAAACCTTTCTAAACTACAAAGAAGAGTAATAAATAAATGGTTTAAAATTGAAAATAATAAATAAAGTCATTAATTAATTAAAACAAAAATTAAATTAAATTAAATTAAATTAAATTAAATTAAATTAAATAAAATAAAATAAAATAAAATAAAATAAAATAAAATAAATTAAAATAAAATAAAATAAAATAAAATAAAAGATCCTGTTACCTGCCACTGGTTGCCAAAATTTTTGTGCACACATTTCTTTTCCACCAAAAAACATCATATTTTATTTTGTTCCCTGCAGAGGTTTTATAACTTCACACCAATACAGGTCATTTGACCAGGTGTACAAATTTTTGCACCCAACAGTACAGTCATGAATATTTCTCCAAAATAGGAAACTTATTCTATTTTGCCTCCCAAGATCATTCATCACTATAAACACACAGGTATCTTACGGTACTTACCGCGGATGCGTGTGTTGGCGTAGGCTGGAATGTGAGAGTCCACTGTGAGCTCAGGATGGAGGATGCAGCCGTGTGTGTAGGCGTCCATGGGCAGGGAGTCCAGCAGTTCCCGATAATGCTGGACCCTGTGGTAATATGTGCTCCCTGTCTCTGGAATCAGCTTTGGAGTTTTCTCTAAATCAAACATACACACAGTTTGGTCAGATTAGGTCAGCTCTGTCTTTCTTTCCCCTCTCCTTTATCTCCCAACTTTGGCTACCAACCGTTAACATGCTAACATGAAGGCAGCAAACCATATTATTATTTTGATGTTAATGCTGTTTCACAGGACAGCAAAACACACACTCAGAATTAAGAAAGTGCTATCTACCCTCTTCTGCATACCTGATCTCTCAGACACACACTGTTGGCTAGTGTTACCGTGATTGACAGGTGAGGAACAGTACGCTATCCCTTCCACCTAGAGAGCACAGCTGTTAGACTCCCAGCTACAAAATGCTGTAGCATCATCGTGATATGATCTTGAAATTTTAACCCTTCCCAACAACAGAGCAAACGATTTTTTTGTTTGCGTCACATAGCTCCGCCCCCCCCCCTTTTTTTTTATTAGACTCTGATTACAATTTTTCACACAGTCAACAGAAGGCTCTGAAATGACAACCTGCTTCTTTAAACAAAAACACTAAACTATAACACTAAATGATAACACTGAGAAATCGCACACTCACCATACACTCTCTGTCAGCTTTATCCAAATTTCTGGTCATGATGAACTTAAAATGGTGATGAAAACACGAAGAATGGAAGAAAAAAATGTAAACAGAAAATGAATCAAAAGGAAGACTTTTCTCTAACTGTGATGAACAAAGGATAAAATGATAAACATGCAACATTTTTATATCAATTGGAAGTAACGTAAAGTAAGGTTTAGTAAATGAATGTACACCGATCAGGCATAACATTATGACCACCCGCCTAATAGTGTGTCGGTCCCCCTTTTGCTGCCTAAAACAGCCCTGATCCGTCATGCGCTGTGTATTCTGACACCTTTCTGTCAGAACCAGCATTAACTTCTTCAGCAATTTGAGCAACAGTAGCTCGTCTGTTGGGTCATAAGGTTATGCCTGATCGGTGTAAATAAAATAATAGACTAAACTAAATAAAAGGATCTAATAGAACCCAATTCTATTCAGCGGTATTAATACACAGTGAAGGTCATGTTTAAGGTCAATATTACAATAAATTATCAATATTGTGATGTCATGGATATCGTCAGTATTATCACTAAAGTAAGATTACAACATGTAAATGCAATACTACTCTTTTCTAACAATTAGAAAAACCTGTATATTGTAATACCCATATGAATCATGGAAAATCAAGTATTGAAGTATGATATTTTTCCAATATCACCTACCCCTCTATAAATGTAAACATTTGACTAAACAATTTGATTACATTTGCCCAAGCCCTCATAATAACATTACATGAGAGCTTAGTGTGTTTACCATCGTTGAAAGTTTCCTCTAAGTAATCCATGATCTGCGTAGGGTCACAGATGACACGATCATCGTGTACCAGAACAGGAACCTCGCCGGCTGGGTTCAGACGCATGAACCATGGCTCGTTGTGCTCGCTCAGAGGCAAGCTCACGTCATACTCCTTACACTGCAAACCCTTCTCAGCTATGGCCAGCCTCACCTGCAACACACATACAACACGTTGAGTACATAAAGTTCTCATTGTCTGCTTGTTTGGCGAGAACCAGTGGATTTGTATATTTATATAAAGCATTTGTTACTGGACTGACTGGGAGTGAGCACTTCTTTCGGAACATTCTTTATTAAAATTGCTTACATTTTTCAAAAATTAATATGAAAGCCAATTTCAGAATTGTTTAAAAGTAAGAGGTTAGTTTAAAACAATATCTGAAATATTAAAGCAAGTGGTAATTGTATGTTTATAGTATGTATCAACGTTGTGACTAGCATTTTACTACCTCTCGATGTATAAATGTCATAATTCCAGAATTAGGAGAAGAATAAAGTGTTTAGAATTGGTCAATAGATAAATATGACCATCATGACTGGAGCCATGAAAATATGAAGGTCACACATCACACAGATTGTTATGCTTTCAGTGTGGCACCAGGTTGCCTCGTAGCTCCAGGGCCCTCGTTCGATCCTGAGGTCAAAACTGTATAGAGCTTCACATTGTATTTATGTCCATGTGGGTTTGCTTCAGGTCCCACGGTTTTCTCACATAGCAGTGGGTGTGTGCAGGGTGTCCAGATCCACCGTGGCCCTGACCAGCCTTTACAGAAGATGGATGGATGGACGGATGAAAAGATGGATAGATGAATAAAACGAAGTGACACCTACAGTATGTTCTGTAACCACACCCAATCCTCATGTTCATCTACTCCAATATATTAATGTCCAAATGAACCTAGAACCTAGACATCATCATAAGTTCATAGGAAAAGGAGGCCATTTCTAGAATTTTTGAATTTGTCTTCCCTAAATTTAAAGTCATCTCTGTAAGTATTAAGACAGCACTTTATGCCATCATGCAAAAAGACAACAGCTTTTTTTTTGCCTGTGACCTCCCTGATTCCTGATGAATGATGAAGCCATGCTTCCATGTTCACCTACCTTCTGAGAACTGAATGACTGGGTCCAGTGATACAGGATCAGTTTCGACTCTTTCTTCTTGCTGCTCTCCATTGCTGCCTCCCTGTTTTTGAGCATCTCTGCACCTGTCTCTTCCTTAAGGAGTGATTCCTTCTCGTCCTGCGCCGCCATTTTAAAAGACAATAAACGGGAGAGAGCCTTGAACTGAGACTTACAACACAAGTACACACGCAGCGAAGACGATTTTATAAAATGTCGTTTTTATTGACAGCTAAAATCACCATGACATGTGGAATTTTATATACTATGCAGTTTTCAACACTTATTTATTTTTAACATTCAATATATCGTTAAAATAAAGATTTTGTAGCTATTAAAGCTGGTCCACTGCCCCCTGATTTCTACCCCCACAATTTTAGTTCCTACCCTCGATTGGTTCCTATGCGCCTCGGTTTAATTAATTATTTTTTAAGAAATAATAAATTATGATGGTTTTATGAACGTAATACATGTATAACCAGTTATCCCGACGATTTCGCTGTTATTAGATAAGTTCATTGCTTGAAAACGCATTGTATTTGGAAAACGCTGTCTCAATTCACCAATAGATGTCACTGTTTAATCATTCCCCCACTTCTACAGTTCTACTTATGGATGCAGGAAGTTTATAGAGATTTAATACACCTCTGGTTCTGTTTCATAAAGCATAAATGCAATATGTATAAATACAATCCACTGACCAGGCATAACATTATGACCACCTGCCTTAATATTGTTTTGCTTCCAAAATCCAACAAACTTCGATGCACTGTGTATTCTGACACCTTTCTATCAGAACCAGCATTAACTTCTTCAGCAATTTGAGCAACAGTAGCTCGTCTGTTGGATCGGCTCACACGGGCCAGTTTTAGCTCCCCACATGCATCAACGAGCCTTGGCCACCCATGACCCTGTTGCTGGTTCACCACTGTTCCTTCCTTGGACCACTTTTGATAGATACTGACCACTTCAGACTGGGAACACCCCACAAGAGCTGCAGTTTTGGAGATGCTCTGATCCGGTCGTCTAGCCATCACAATTTGGACCTTCATCAAACTCGCTCAAATCCTTACGCTTGCCCATTTTTCCTGCTTCTAACACGTCAACTTTGAGGACAAAATGTTCACTTGCTGCCTAATATATCCCACCCACTAACAGGTGCCATGATGAGGAGATAATCAGTGTTATTCATTTCACCTCTCACTGCTCATAATGTTATGCCTGATCAGTATATTTACAATATGTATAAATTGTATAAATACAATATTTACAGTATGCTTACATATCATAGTACTCACTTTTTAACATAAAAAAGTGAAACTCTATACTGAGATCCTTACAGCATTTTTTTTAAAGTGAAATATGCAGCAAAATATCAAAATTAATGTAATTTTATTTTATTTATTTAACTATTTATTTGGCAGGTTTTTTTTCAGGCAGGTCTGTCTTACTGTCTTACATAAAACAGTCCTTCACACTGTCGTGTGTTTTATTGTTTAATTGTCTGTTTTGTTTTGTTTTTTTACAAGAAGTATCCTTCCACCCACATATCTTATAACTTCTAGATATTTTGCATAATTCTGTAGACACAGTCATTTGTCCTGCTGTATAAATGTATCGATAAAAAATATAGTGAAATATAATTAGGCACTGATCGATATGGCTGGTTCCCTGAAGATATAAAGGTGACAAATTCTTCAGACGTTTCCTTTTGGTTCTGTGGGTCTGTTACTTGAAATGTGGTTTTGGTTATAATAATTAAAATGTGGTTTTTAATAATTAAACAAAGTGCAACAAAGATTCTAATAATAAAATGGCATTGCATTACTTTATTTAAATAATTGTATGAATATAGGCCATTTTAGTAAATATATATATATATATATATATATATATATATATATATATATATATATATATATATATATTTATATGTATGTATAGTACAGCTGATGTTTTTATATTGTGTCATGGCCTGTCGTGTGTTGTCAGTGATATTATTTGGGGATTTCAGCTGACTGGTGAAAATATTCCTACTAATATTACTGAATTCAGACTAATAAACAACAATTTTGGTCACTTTGGTCACTGCTTTTTCTAAAACAGCACCTTTATGGCCTGCAATAAAATTTGTTTATGTGTAATAAAAAGTGTCTAGCTAAATTCACATGACCAATTCACCTGAGAAAAACAAACAAAACACGTTTTGATTTGTTTGTACTTGTCAATGAGTTCTGAGTGACTCAAGCTCAAATAGCCTTAAACAGTTAACAAAACTAGGGTTGCCTGTCTGGTCACTTTTGGCTAGTTTGTCTAAATAAATCATGCTTTGGCAGGTGGGCAGGTGGAAAGACTCAGTGCACTAAAAATAAATACGGTTAAACATGTGTAATTCTGTGTGCTACTATAGATTTCCAGTACTATAGATTGATTATGGAAAATAGGGGAATGTCGAATATTTTGTAGGTCATTTAGGATACACACGCGTGATTAATATTAGCTATGTTTGGGCTCAATTTGACCCCAAAGAGTACATTGTTAATAGGATGAATAAAAATAGACAGTGGTCTCCTGTTCAGTCCACACACACACACACACACAACACACGGCACACACATATACAAAGACAGTTAGACCCAAAAGATGCTGACAAAAAAGAGGTGCCAAGGCTGGATGCAGAGGTTGAGGGAATAATCGGCTCTGTGCCTTACATAAGCATTTTTTGTTTCATTATTTCTTTCTTTTATTTCTTATTAATTTTGCCCATGTAGTGTATCTGAGCTATACAGGAGGGCCCCATCTCAAATACACTGAGATATTCAAGCTCACGATCGCTGAACTGAATATTATGTAAACTGAATATTACCATAGAACCTGTTGACAGCAGGTGCCTTATGGGCGTTGAAACCATTTCAATCTGGCAACCCTGAATTCACCGCTTGCGCTCCGTCTGCCTCCCCATTCACACACACACACACACACACACACTCTCCCACACACACGCACGCACGCACACACGCCCTCCAACCCTGCCAGCCGCCTCGCATCCATTTCACACTCTCCCGTTCATGTTTATTTGTTTATGTTTATTTATTCTCCATCCCGGAAAATAAGAACACGCTGGAAAAGAAACGGAAAAAAAGAAGACAACAACAACAACAACAAAAAAAAGGATTATTATTTAGTTCTGAATGACGGGCGGCCGGTTCGACTTCAACGATGGCGGCACTTACTGCGGCGGCTGGGAGGGAGGGAAAGCGCACGGGCACGGCGTGTGCACGGGGCCGCGCGGCCAGGGCGAGTACAGCGGCGCGTGGTCTTACGGCTTTGAGATAGTCGGTGTGTATACATGGCCCAGCGGTAACACGTACCGGGGCTACTGGGCGCACGGCAAGCGGCACGGGCTCGGCGTAGAGCGCAAAGGACGCTGGGAGTACCGAGGTGAGTGGAGTCACGGGTTCAAGGGCCGTTACGGAGTCCGCCAGACCCGGGAGTCACCTGCCAGGTATGATGGCACCTGGAATAACGGACTGCAAGACGGATACGGGGTGGAAACCTACGAGGATGGGGGTGAGTAGAGATGAGCCAATGGAAGTGCAAAATAAAAATAAATACACAGGGAGCAAATTGAGTTGTCCCAACTCCTACACTATATTGACAAAAGTTTTGGGACACCTCTCCGAATCATTGAATTCAGGTGTTGTCTTAGCCCCTTAGTTCCAGTGAAAGGAACTCTTAATGCTTCAGCTTCATACCAAGACATTTTGGACAATTTCGTGCTCCAAACTTTGTGGGAACAGTTTGGGGATGACCCCTTCTTGTTCCAACATGACTGCACACCAGTGTACAAAGCAAGGTCCATAAAGACATGGATGAGTGAGTTTGGTGTGGAGGAACTTGACTGGCCTGCACAGAGTCCTGACCTCAACCTGATAGAACACCTTTGTGATGAATTAGAGCGGAGACTGTGATCCAGGCCTTCTTGTCCAACATCAGTGCCTGACCACACTTATGCCCGTCTAGAGGAATGATCAAAAATTCCCACAAACACACTCCTAAACCTTGTGGAAAGCCTTCCCAGAAGAGTTGAAGCTGTTATAGCTGCAAAGGGTGGGACAACTCCATGTTACATTCATGTGCATGTAAAGGCAGACATCCCAAAACTTTTGGCAATATAGTGTATTTTGAGCTATTTCTGTATACGTAGGACCAATGCTAATGTAACGCTGGCTGAAAGTCACCCCTGTCAGCCCTGGTGGTCCAGTTGGGCCAAAGCTGACCACTGAATTGGCAGTTGAGTGAATATGTAAATAAAAAGCTATAAGATGTGAGTTGGGAACTGATTTACACTGAAAAAAAAAAGTAAAATATTGTTCTTTTCAAAAAAGTTTGTTTAGTTAGATCTCAAGTAAAGTCTGCTTGATTGTCAAATATTGTACAGAAAAAAAACAAACATATCAAACCTATTTGTTAAAGGTAACACTAACATTAGACTTAGATTAGAAAATGTCATTAAATAATACATGAGTGAGTGAGCACTATAGGTTAGGTGTGAAGGAAATGGTGAGCAAATATTGATAAGCAAATGAGCATAAGTACAAAATACTTTAATAGGGAAATGTAAAAATATTCAGTTTTACCAGAATAAGGTGAATAGAGAGTTGGAAGACGAAAAACGCACACAAGCTACATAAACTCAAGTGTAACGTCATAAAGAGTTTTGTTTAGCTTTTCCCTACAGGCAGCAAATTACATGGTGTCATTTTTCTGTCAAAAGTAATCATACATAAATGTCATTCAGGTGAGATTGTGTCAGATTAAGTAATCAGATTTGTAAATCTGCAACTGTGATACCAGCATGTGGAAAGCTTATATTACAGTTACAAATCCTTATTATCATTTTTACTTCATGTTGAAATTACAAATCACACACAGTTTAAGCTCTAACAGCGTTTACGCAATTAGAACTATGAATCATTGGTTATGCTGCCAAAATGCACAGATTTGAGGGGGTGGGAACAAGTGAATGCTTCCAGAGAGCTAAGTGAACAGTGACAGATCGAGATCGCTGAAAGGGCTGGGCTGAAACTGTGACTCCAAGGCATCAAGCATGCAAAATGGTCATATGTAAAGTCCAAAATGAATGCATGAATAATTAGTGAATGACTGAAAATCTGACAGACACAGAAAAAGAAAACATTTGAATAGAATATGGTCATAATCATTAAGAACCGTGATATATTGTTAGACATGTTCTTGTTTTGTAGGTACATATCAGGGTCAGTGGATGGGTGGGATGCGTCATGGTTACGGCGTGAGACAGAGCGTCCCGTACGGCATGGCCATGACCATTCGCTCCCCTTTGCGAACTTCTTTATCATCTCTACGAAGCATGCAGAGCAACGGTGCTGTGCTGCTGCAGGATGAGGCGTCCAACGTGCCAGCCAACACACGAGGTGGCTTCGTCTTAAATGTCTACGGTGAGAAGAAAAAACAGCCTTTGGTCCGGCGTGGGTCGTTGTTCGGGAGCCTTCGTCAGCTCAGGAAATCCGAATCGAAGAGTTCGATTTCAAGCAAACGTAGCTCAACACGTAGTTCCGCCATGAGCCGAATCAGCTCAAGCGACGCCGAGGACGAGGAGAAGACGGACACAGAGGACAATGTAGACACCGAGGAGAAAATGGACGCCACAGTCACCGAGTCCTATGCAGGCGAGTGGAAAAATGACAAGAGAAGTGGTTTCGGCGTGAGCGAACGCTCTGACGGCACCAAATACGAAGGGGAGTGGTTGATGAACAAGCGGCACGGATACGGCTGCACCATTTTTCAGGACGGAACCCGGGAAGAAGGGAAGTACAAAAATAACGTACTGGTCCGAGGGATAAAGAAGCAGCTCATTCCACTGAAAAATCCCAAAACCAAAGAGAAAGTGGACAGAGCCGTGGAGGGAGCGAAAAGAGCAGCCAACATCGCCAGAAGCAAAGTGGAAATCGCCCTCTCAAGGTAGGTGGCCTTCTGAGGGTACTATAAAAATCTGGTTTAATTCACTTGGCTGTAGAAATAATGATATTCTTTAATAGTATAAAATTTCTTGCATCTTGTCATCCATCAGTAATATAAGAAGAGTTTGATAAAGGAGTATATTGACTGGCTCTGCACTGGGTTCTGTCTTAGGGAGTTTGGGACTAAGAGGTTGAGAGTTCAAATCATGAAAATACCAATTTCTTCTCCTTCCTGTCAGTCGCAGTTAAGCTAGCCAGTCTCAAGCATGAATGTTTTAATCACACAAGTCACTTGCTTTGTGTCACTGTGTGTAGCAACTGCTACTGATTGGAAAATTGGTTCTTTTATTTCCAAGTAACTTTATGTGCTAGCATTGTCACTAGCTTTATTGGCACATTAGCCAAGCAAGTGCAGTGACCAGAGGCCCAAATGACCACCTGCTGCTCCCTTATAAGCTTTACTTTTCTCTGAAATTAGAGACAATTATATGCAGACAGTAAACATGAACAGTTGTGAGTGGAGAACTAAAGAAGCGTTGGACCATACAAAGCTTAGCACTGATTCCAAAGTCTCAAAAATAATGCCTCCATGAAGTGTACAAGAATAGAAAATTAGTAGTTGCCTGATGTTTTCTTGCTTGCTAGAGCGTGAACATAGGGATGGGTAATCCAAAAAGGCCAGTCTGGGAGAAGAAAATCTGGATGAACTGTCTGTACGTACGGAAATACAGGACAGGGCATTCCTCTGATCTGGTTCAGCTGCTATACAGCTGCTTTGAACAGACGAGGTGTCTTTGTGAGGTAGATAACAGAGTGTTATAGAGGACACTCAGGTAGTGACTCAGACTTGGCTATAAAAATTGCAGGGCTGCCAGAGAGCCACTGTGAAGCAAAACCGAAAACCTTTTATTATTATTACTCCCATTAGTAGTGGTTTTGTTATTTATATATTAACCACATAACTCAGTTTGGACTTTGAATAAAAGCATTTACTAAACGAATAGACATAAAAGTTTTTGGCTTTTCCCAAGCTGTATGTCCTCGTAAGGCTTTGATGAGTTCGGTTTGTCATTATTTGCTCACAGAGAATTGTGGGAGTTTCCCTTATTGTACACATGTTCCTTGTATCACTTCCAAAACCAGTGGCTGCATTAGAGAAGCGTTTTATATTCGAGGCCTAAAACGACCTTTCGATCAAAGCAGAACGAGCGAACATGACCGAAAACTCACACACGCAGCGACATAATACAAGCAAGCATTTGCATTTTGGATATTTGTGACTCATTTCATAGCCAGTGAAGGTTTTATTAGGCCAAGCTGGAATATTACAGCATTACAGCATCGTTTACTTATTTTTTTATGCGAACACTTAATGATTTAGCGTTTGATTTAGACACTCAGTTACGTAATTATCATTTTAGTCTGACGCTCCACTCCTCAGAAATGAAAGCATTCAGTAAGCGCCCTAGTAAATCATTATTTTAATCAGATTTTGGGGAATTCAGGGAAGAATATTGCATATAAATTACCAACAGCACGAGCTAATGAGTGCTACACACTTGTTTTTGTGCGCTTTTTAGCTACCCGATGCCTCCGCGGATCAGTTTCTTATGCACTGCACTCTGTAAATAGAGTCGGCCAAATCTCTAAAGATAAAACTGAAATGTCTCACAGCAACATCCAAATGACTGAATCAGCTCAGGAAGCTTACAAACCAGGATAAATGATTAGCCCAGGTATACTTCAGGGTCTTTGAGCACTCTACGCTCAGGCCAAACCGTATATATATATGTCTGTATAGATATATATTTATGTAAGTTTAACTCGGATATGTATGCTACAGATTGCACTATGCTAATTATACTAATTATAATATTATGCTATAATACTTTATATAGTATATACTAACATCCCTTTGTATTATACACTGTGCTTCACTGAACTTTATACTGTTGTAACTACACAAGTACTATTAGATCCAATCCTTTTAGTATAGCCTGCTCTATATATTAATTACTGCTAATTTATGCCATTTATGTTAACGTAACTGATGCAGTATATCTACCTTTACTAATATATCTCTGCACTGTACTCTATACTTTATGCTATTGGGAGCTGCTTGCTTATACCTAGTAACTTACACATGCTATAACTTTCAATTACTATAGTGTGCGTATATTTTCTGTACTGTATCAGTCCCTCCTTGATTTCACGATTTTCACGATCGCAGAAAGTAGCACAAAATCAAGCAAAAGCTGCGAAATTAGGATTTTTTTTTTTATTTGCGACATTTGACATCATCACCATCCACTTTCAGCACTCCAATGAGATTCATGCGTACACATGAGTACAGCTAGCTGAGGAATTAATTATATTGTTATATAGTACGATAATATATTATATAAACATCTTATTATATTTAAACGTTATTGTTATATAGTATGTTAGTATATTATATAAATATCATATTATATCTAAAAAATGTTTGTTATATTGTATGTTAGTATATTATATAAACATCATATATCTAAACGTTTTGTTATATAGTACGATAGTATATTATATAAACATCATATTATATCTAAACCATTTTATGTTATATAGTATATTAATATATTATGTAAACATCATACTATATCTGACTTTTTTATGTTATATAGTATGTTATTATATTACAGTAATACCTCGCAGATCCGTGTCTCACAATTCACCGCTTCACTGATCCACAAAATTTTCATTGGAACCTAACTAATTCGCATCTGCGAATTTTTGGCAGACCCGCCAAATCCTCGCAAAATCCTGCAAACGTGTTTACGGCTAATTTTGTGGCCATTTATACATCTTCATGCTTTTTAAGCATTTGCGAAATTATTACGAAAAATTTAGCTTATTAATTTAGTAATATAAATATAAAGGTAAAATCAACAAAATATCAATGTAAATAAAATATAAATGTTATTTTAATGATATCAAACGCCGCCGATATCACGTACGTACAGTACAGCCATTACGACACGCTATTGGCTGGAAGGGTTGGAAGTAGCCAATCACAGGGCGTTAACAGCTTTACTGTTACTAGCTGTTGATTGGCTGGTAGCTATGATGGTTTGTATGCGTGATGTCGCGGTTCATCTCCCCGCACCTTGTACTCGGTTCAACACGCGTATATATTCCGTAAGTGTGAATCAGTGATCTCAGTGATTTTGTCCTTGGTTTTTATACAGGTGATACTGTACTCTATTTTTACGTCAAACATTTATTTATTTTTTAAGGGTAATGTATTAAGCTAACTTTTAAATGAAATTATTTAGGGTCATATTTAGGGTTTAAACTCAGTATAAGCATTTTTAGTGACTCCCCCGAACAGCCACAAAACCTTGTCATTCGCGATGGGTCCTGGAACGTAACCTCGCGGATGTGTGAGGTATGTATATATATATATATATATATATATATATATATATATATATATATATATATATATATATATATATATATATATATATATATATACAGTATATATATATACAGTATATATAATACATATTATACTACTAAACTAATCTTTTTACTTCCATTTAATACAAAGCATACTTTTCTTTTTTTCCTCTCTAACTAAAAATGTAGCGTACAAGAATATGGCAGCATTGTCTAGACATATTCAGATCAGAAGAATGCTAATTCGCGCAGGTATTTGCAACTGCACTTCCTTTACAAGACACTATTTAAATTTGTTTGTAAAAACATTTGCATTTGCAGTTTTAGTGCCCAACAATTCAATGTCCAGTTCACAGTTTATTGCCAGTGTCTAAACTGGTGTCAGTGTTTCTGCTATATTAAGAAAAAATACTATTAACAATCCATCCATTCGCTGTTGCAGTTCCCTTTCCTCACACAGCCCCTGGTCAGAAATACAACACTGTGGAAACTCATTTGCATTTTCTCCCTGTTGAGTCAAAAAGGAGCTGCTGCTGCTACTGCTGCTGCCTTTAGAGGTTTTACCTTAAAAATGTAGTTAGAATTAGAACTTAATATTTAGAGTACAACTCATTCAAGTTTCAAGTTTTATTGATTTGTGAGTTATTAGAGAAAAGTAATGAACATTGATTAAATGACGCTGAAATTTGCACTTCTCAGCTCCAAGTTATTGACTTCATTAGCACGTGTACGTGTGTGTGTGTGTGTATTGGGTGCTTGTATTGGGTGCTTGTATGAGGGGGTGGGTGAGTGTGTGGGTGTGTGAGATCAGCCAATCGATATGATTAATCCATTCTGGTTAGCGTATTTACACACACACACACACACACACACAGCAAATGAAGTGGTCCACATGGCTTCTTATATCATGTTCTCTGTACTTTACACCAGATTAAAATATGCGTCGCAAGAAAGAATGACACGTGTAACTATAGAATAGTATGCACTAACACTCTGTGTGTGTGTGTGTGTGTGTGTGTGTGTTTTTGAGTGTGTGTGACCTGAGATAGGTTAACCACACAGCTTGGCATTTGGGCCTCTTGGGAGTGTTGTTACACTCCCTACCACACACCACAACCACACAAACACACACACACACACACACACACACGTGGGTCATTACACGGATAATGAAATTAGAGTAAAGCCATTGTACTACATCTTAAACGAGTTCATTTACAGCAGAACATGTGTTCATGTTAGGCCATTTTGTCGTGCGCGTAAAGACGTCAATCAGAGTGAGAATTATTCACTATAGACTTTTAAACTTTTAGAAATAATATAACAAGATCTCGTTTATGAAATATTCGTCCACACACAATTTTACAGGAAAAAATTGTAAAGAAATTAAAAAAAAGAAATGCGCTGCACTGGTTAAATGTCTGAACAGATCTAAGTATTTTATGACATTATAAATGCTAATTTGAGCCTTCACACCTGCTTACTGCTTTCTGTTCACGACGTTCTCTACATTTATTAGGAACACCTTATACTAGTGAATGTTTACTAGTCGTGTAGACTTCCATTTTATTAGGTATACAAAAATAGCAACTAATAAACTAGCAACTCAGTTACAGTATAATCCCTTAGTTTATATCATGTGGGCTACATATATACATATATAGAGAGAAAATATAATAGATAGATAGATAGATAGATAGATAGATAGATAGATAGATAGATAGATAGATAGATAGATAGATAGATAGATAGATAGATAGATAGATAGATAGATAGATAGATAGATAGATAGATAGATAGATAGATGCAGCAAGTGAACAGTTAATTCTCAACATTGCTGCAAGCGTGAGGATGTGAGCGACTTTCACAACGGGCCATATTGTGATTGCTAGACGACGTCATTAGAGCAGTTTATAGAAAGTGGAATGAAGAAAAGATTAAAGAAAGGCTTGAAAGACAGAGCAATAACCAAGAGTCTCTTTCAGCTCTTCCAGAGTAAGTGCAAGGGAAGATGCTGATTGGTCAGCTGCTCCGACATCTAACTTCATGACATCATCAGGACGCAGCAGGCTTCCGAATCGTTTCAAGGAACAGAAACACATCAAGCGGATGCTAAAAATATCATAATTCCAAAAGTAAACTTCTTTTCAGTGTGGAAAATATGCTAGTTTTCTTTGCAATCTCTGTCACAAGATAATAGTGGTATATTTTCCCTTGCGTAACCCAGTATTAATTTTTCCACACAAGTAGCTTATTATTTATATCTTACCTCCAAATTCCTAGAAGATTTTGGACATTTTTTTTTGTATTCATTTTTTAATCACATGATTTCATTTAGTAAATTCTTTCACACGTACAAAGGCGATTAGTTGAAAGAATAAAAACAATTAAACTTACTATAAACATTTTCACACGGCATTATGTATGAAGCATGCACTTGGCTGATTACCGAGCATGTTTGTTGTTGAGCTGCACTCATGTAGATGGGAGAAAAACAGCTTGAGTTCACCCTGACTAGCAAAAGATGTTCAAAATATCTAACTAATTTCATAGTGATTTTATAAACAACCAAATAAAAAAAACATACTAATTATTGATGACTTGTTACTGAAAATGACTTGCTAATGAGACAAACCAAACAGAAGCTTTTTAAATGGTTTACATGCAAATGAGAAAGTAATTTGGGAAAATAAAATGGGTGCCAGATAAATGCAGTTTTAAGCATTTCTAAGACATTATAAGCTTCCTGGTTTAGACCTACATTTGGTCTGTGAAAAAATAAAAAATAAAATAAATACATTAAATAAAAAATTTTTTTTATTATTTTTATGATTATTATACTTTTTATTTTAGTAATTTTTATTTGATTTATTTATTTACTTTTATTATTCCGCTTCTGCTCCTAAACATTTCAGGCTGAAAGGTTTAAGCTTTAATCAGAATTTTTTCCATTCACTAACTGAAAATCCACGGCGCACATTTTGCTCAAAATGATCTAGGGATAACTTCATGAATTTTCTAGGACTAAGAGACAAACGGCTGTTACAGTAAAGCCTTCAGATGTGCAGATCTTCCTCAGCTCAGTGACAGTTTTAGACAGGATAAACTGGGGAGATACGGTATAGAGAAATACAAGGTCACAGATTTCAGTCCTGGAGAGCCGAGACGATTTATGATTTAAGCCTCATGCTACAAACACAAGCAAAGTTCAGATTACTTCGGGTTCGAGAAGTTAGTATGGGGTGCGGTGATGTGATGGTGTAATGGGGAAAGGGGGAAAAAAATCAGTATTGTATTGTAAGCAACAAATTTACAATAATTCACTGCATAGCATGATTATTATACTGATTATATCCTATTGACTTCAGTTGAAATTTTCGCATGAAAGGTTTAGCGAGTGTGTGTAAGGCCATGCAGAACTGTTTTCCGTGTAACACTATCACTCTGTTACACACACAGCTTTAGTGCAGATATCCCCTAACCCTAACTCCAATCCACTTTAAGATTAACATTTACTTACCTGCATGCTCATTCATTCATTTATTCATTCATCTCACCTATAAACTCTGTTGGATTTAAAAAATAAATATCACTATTTCTTGTTTGTCTGTTAGGAAGTGTTTTCTCTTCGTGGTAATAGAGCACATGGTAATACATGGTGTGTAAGAATAAAGAGAGAAGACGATAGAGTATTGAAGCTAATAAAGCTCTATTCAGTCCTGAGAGCTCTTCAGTTGCCTCTCACATGTCCTCGTCTGACAAGAACCGTAGTCAGTGTTCCCTGCGTTCAACCGTCTCTAGTCTCTGGGCTTACCTACTTTCTGCTATTCCCTATTATTTATAGTTGTACCTAGTTTTCCTGCGGTCTGCTTTCCACTCGACTGTGTTTTGTTTTTTTTCTTTGCTCTATAATGCAACGTTATGTAGTATGAAATTAATCGGTATGAGATGCAGCCCATAGCTGTGTGTTTGGAATAAATGGTGATGTAATGAGCGTGTCTCACACTCTCCATGACTGTGTGTTTGGCTGACGCTGTTTTTATGACATCATCTTGTTGAGGATATTTCACAGAACAGTAGTTGATTGATATACAACACCTGTACATTGTTTTCTGTGCTGAAAGGTTTGGAAGAAAATGTAATAATAATAATAATCAAAATAATAATAATAAAGTTTAGGCAACGGACATGTTGTGATCAAAATGTCTGCGGAATACACATGGAGCCCCCATCTTCTCTCCTGGTGTGTGTGTGTGTGTGTGTTTAAAATGCAATAGTGTGTCAGCACACTCCTCACTCCCCAACTGCCTAAATAAGGCAAGGCAGCTTATCACCGCTGGACAGAAATACACAACCTAGTACATAGTGAAACACTACTTCATCACCTATGACTGAGCCTGTGTGTGTGTGTGTGTGTGTTAAGTATCTTACATTTTTTAATGTATAGATAAACATAGATTGTATTAAATGTTATGTTGCATTTGATACAATTATGTCATATATTGAATATCTGTTATTAATGAGTTATTTCCTAATAAAAAGTTAGAAGCAGGTAAAGGCCTAGGCAGAGATCCTTCCAAAAAGAATGATTCAATAATGAGTGCATTTTGAAAGTGGCTCTGAAAGTTCATGCTGCAAGCCAAATCACAGGTTCATACTAATGCATTTGTTCTATTACATTATTGTTTCTATAGCAACAGCTCATTTACAGAGTTTCATGATGGACAATGCACATAAATATGTGTCCAGTTGTTGACATGGTCTTCCCTGAGATGTTTATTTTGCCTTTTTGGAAGGAGTCTCCAGCGTCAGGACTTTATAACAGTCATGATTTCCGTGATTTAACATTAAACATATCTACTGAGATATTCCAGGTTTTGTGATAGTGTTTTGTTTTTGTTTTTTGGTTGTTGTTTTTTTTTTTGCTATTTATTATTAAAATTTAGCTTTAGCCCTTTTCAGTATAAAGTAAAGTAGTATACTTTGAAAACATTAAAGTATTTTTGCAGTTTTATTTTTAATGCCTTATTACTGCTTTACCAACAGCTAACAAACATATATACACCTTGTACATATTGTATCTGGTGAAAATGCCTTCAATTATGTGGATATATTTCTGACATGTCCTCAATCCCTATCATGTTTATGTGTATTTTACATTTTTTGTTCTGATCTGACATTAACGCTATTTAAAAACAAATAAGGTGAGTGAGTAGAGTTCATGGCAGGTTATTCCTTCATACCAAACTAATAAAAAAACAGAATAAGGAATGACTCAAGAACATGGAGAGATGTCCTGTGCAACACTTTTGGGTTCATAAAATGGGCTAGGTTAGACAGAGAGAGAGAGAGAGAGAGAGAGAGCTCTGAAAAATCCACTTGAGAAAGACAGCTTGTATATGAGCCACCTGTGCGTTGGTGTAGCCCATTTCCAGTGGCAATTCATTACTATGCTGCGCCTCCAACAGTTCATTCACACTAAAGACTGAACCACAGGTCCAGATGAGCTGAAAACATAACCTGGATCAATAAGCTTGCATGAGTGGCTTGCATTTGCTATTTAAAAAAATAACAATAAACGATTTAATCATCTAGAAAAACACTGATATGTGTTCTACCATTTCAGGTATTGGAAGAATAGAGTGTGTAATAATTATACAAGCTGTGCAGTCGGGGACTGCTTGCTGGCAGTGGCGATCTCTGGCTATAACACCTTTATGATGAGAGACTTCAGAGGACCTGACAGGAAGTCTCAAACTTGAGTAACTCAAATCTGAGGGTGGATGAGCTACAACAGCAGAAAATCAGTATACAGAGTTCCATCAGGTTTCCAAAACCAAGAATCTGAGGGTCTGGACAGATACAAATTGGAAAAAGTGGACCATTTTTCTCATATTAAGCTGGGTAGTTTCTGTGACAAAATTATCGCCACACATAAATGACAGAACAGTGGAATTGTTTTCTTTGCAGATCCCAGCTGAGGAAGTTGGGGTCAGAGTGGAGGGGCAACTATGATACAGTTCCCCCTGGAGCAGAGAGGGTTAAGGGCCTTGCTTAGTTGCCCAATAGTGAAGCTTGGTGGTACTGGGGCTTGAACCCCAACCTTCCACTCAACAACCCAGAGCCTTAACCACTTGAGCTACCACTTAGTCTGCCCATGATAGCCTTAGATTCTTGTTCTTGTGGGATCCAGTGTAATCTTCTGCTGTTGTAGCTCATCCACCTCAAGGTTTGATGTTTAGCGCATGCTGAGATGCTTTGTAAAGATTATATGAGTAACTATATCCTTCCTGGCAGCTCAAACCAATTTGGCCATTTTCTATTGTTATCTCTTATCAACAGGGCATTTCCATCCACAGAACTGTCAATGTTTTTTGAGTCCTGTGAGAGATCAGCTGTTTCTGAAATACTCATCTGGCACCCACAACCATGCCACAGTCAGAGAGATTACACTGTTTCTCCGATCTGATGTTTGATGGCAACATTACCTGAAGCTCATGTAATGTAATGGCTGATTACTGCATAAATCAGTGGATTGTTCTAATAATGGTCCCTGTTAATATGACGGTTGTCAGTGCCTCTCAAAAAGGACACGTTACATGTCATATAACATGCAGCAGCGGTGTGAGGGTTCAGTTGTTCAGCCAGAGAAGCTGCTAGAATATTGTTAAAGCCGGTAAGACGATCCCTGCTTGCTAGGCTGCAGTAGTTTATCAAAACAATGCAGAAACAATGCTGTCTCTGATTCTCACCCTCTTAAAATAATCTACTATCAGATTTCAGGTGACATACTGAACCCGGAAGTCATGTTTGTAATTCTGATGCCGTAATCAGTACTGGTAAAGCTGAAGGTCATTATTGGATATATTGTCATAGTGATGTTTCATTCAGTACAGTTTATATATAGTGTATTTCACTCTCTAAAGCTTTAGAGCCATGATATATGGAGAAATACTTTCAGAAAGGACATAACACCATGATATTACCTTGAATTAGATGAATTAATGTAGCATGCTTTTTGTTATAATACTTATTTTTGTATTTTCATCATTTCTGCTCTAGTGCCCTCAGATGAATCATATGAATCTGTCAAGTTCCTGTATATCATATGACAGAACCATTGTCAACGTCAGCATTTTCATCACATGTATTAATAAATTATACTCTGATGAAATCATAAACGCCACACATCTTCTCATAAACACAGAGAACGCAACCATTTGATCGGAGTTTAAGTGCCAAGCGTAAGTTGTGTTCCTTTCTGTAACCTTTCTGCATGCCATGCTGTCAACACACTAATAAATATGCAATATACAATTGGGCTAATGCTAAAAGTCTAAAAATATTAACATATATATATAAAGTTTTGGGACGTCTGCCTTTACGTGCACAATGTAGAGTTGGCTCGCCCTTTGCAGCTAAAACAGCTTCAACTCTTCTGGGAAGGCTTTCCACAAGGATTAGGAGTGTGTTTATGGGAATTTTTTACCATTCCACTAGAAGCGAATTTGTGAGGTCAGGCACTGATGTTGGACAAGAATGTCTGACTCGTAGTCTCCACTCTAATTCATCCCAAAGGTGTTCTATCAGGTTGAGGTCAGGACTCTGTGCAGGACAGTCAAGTTCCTCCACACCAAACTCACTCATCCATGTCTTTATGGACCTTGTTTTGTGCACTGGTGTGCAGTCATGTTGGAACAGGAAGGAACCATCCCCAAACTGTTCCCACAAAGTTGGGAGCATGAAATTGTCCGAAATGTCTTTGTATGCTGAAGCATTAAGAGTTCCTTTCACTGGAACTAAGGGGCCGAGCCCAACCCCTGAAAAACAACGTCTGAATTCAATGATTTGGAGGGGTGTCCCAAAACTTTTGGCAATATAGTGCAGTATAATTTTCAATGCACTGCAGTGCAAAAGGCAAACGTAATATTGCGGAAAATATGGCTGTGCTTAAGAATGAGATTGAGAGTAAAATAAACTGGTTATGAATAGATAATGGGTTCAGCTGTGTAAGTAAATAGAAATCATGTTTATTACTCTTACCTAAAAATTTGTGTGTGTGTATGTCTGTCTGTGTCTGTGTGTGAGTGTTAATGGACCGTGCTAGTCTCTGGACAGTGATACTGTGCTGAGCGTGCATTACTGTTCAAAAATATTCCTCAGCAGCAAACCCATTAAAAATTCTTAGATCTCTATGTATAGCGCAGTGAGCCTCTGATGCCAGCATCAGCACTTACAGTAATTATACAAACTAAGCAAACAGGATCTTTTTTAGGGCTTATTTGAAAGTTCTGTACAGGCTTATTATTAAATTTGCCATAGCTACCACGGAGGTAGATGAAATCTAGACCTCAGTACCTTTTTTGTTTCCACCACAGTGCTTGTGTGTGTGTGTGTGTGTGTGTATAGGGGGTGTGTGGGTGTGTGTCCGACCATATGGGTTTGTTTACTTAGTGATTTGGACCAATCACCTGGAAAACCAAGTACCATTCTGTGCTATTCTATTGACGGGGGAGTAAAATGCAAGTGGACGAGGCTTGATTGGGCAATTACACACACACACACACGCACGCACACACACAGAGTTGGCAGGCAATGTGACCTTTCCTTCACCGGGTTTAATCTGTGAATACCAGGTGTTGAATTCAGTTCAGGACACCGGAAGGAGTGTGTGTGTGTATATGAGAGACAGAGAGAGAGAGAGGGAGAGATAGAGAAGGAGAGAGACTGTTCGTGCATGGACGCTACATTGTTGCCATGGTGATTCTTCTACTCTTCTTGTTACACACTTTTTTTTCCCAGAAACTGTGGGTGGAAAGAAAGAAAGAGCGAAAGAGAACGAGAGAGAGAGAGAGAGAGAGAGAGAGAACCTGTTCACTCTGTAGATGCTGTTAATTCAGCATTATGATTTTCTTTAATTAAACTGTTAAAGTAAAATATATGTCAAGCTTTTTTTAATCTTTATAGAATATAAAACCCAAATTATGGTTATTAGATTGCGGTAGTGTTTTATAAGCTAATGATAAGGTTTGTTATATATAACATCACATAATTGCTGCTAATAGTGTAAATCGTAGTGTAGTTGTTATTAGAATTTAGGTAGTCAATTTATTTATTTTAATTATTGAATCATGTGATGAGCTGACCGCTAGCAACAGCTAGTTAAGTGCTGATTAAGCTAAATACGACGTACTTAAAATTTAGACATGAGCTGGTGTATTTTTTTTCCAGAAAATAAACAATTGTTGTCCAGATATAACAACGTCACCAGAGGGAATTAATCTATTGATTTACAGCAGGTAAAAAAAAGTATTGAACACGTCACCATTTTTCTCAGCTGGTGTCTTGGCTTTCCATGCCTTTTTGCACCTCCTTTGCTTCATGTGTTCAATAGTTATTTCCCTGTGTCATTTCACATTATTACACATAACGTAATTTACGGACATCTACGGTTTGATTTCTTTCCATATGTGGATTCCACATGTCTGTAGCACCTTGACAAAAATGGTGATCAATACTTATTTTTTCCCGCTGTATATCTGAGTAATACAACAACATTAGCTAGGTTCTTTAACTTCTGAATGACTTTAATGGAAGAATCAGATCAATAAAGGTCTGTTTTACACTGGGATATTAATATATGATTGTTTTCTGAATGGAACAGAGGGTAACATATGGATTTAGGACCCACTTCAGCTTCCGTCACTCTTTTTCAAGAAAATGGCTTTTTGTGTTTTGTGAAAATCCAACAGAAGGTCATGTGTGTGGAAATTCAAAGCTGGTTCTACTTCCTCATTGCATAAGATCTATTTCAGAGCTACACTCCAGATCGCTGGCCTCTCATGCATTTTAATGTAATTGAAGGAATTTGTAATCGCTGAGAACAGAGCTCCACTTGGTCCAAAAATATGTCTGATATGATCACCAGAGAAGTCCAATTGACTTGAATTGAAAAATTGGAAAAAAAATCAGCCGATCAGCTTCAGATCCGTGTTCTCGGCTGAGATTTGCCATAAGATTTGGCATGTTGTGTTTTCTGAGATGTTTTTCTGCTCATCGTGTGTGTAAAGAGTGTTTATTTGATTTGCCATGGACTTCCTGTGAGCTTAAATCAGTCTGGCTTTTTTCATGTGACCTCTTTTAGACATTTCAGCTTCCATAAAAGCCACACACTGGATGTTTTCAGCTCGTTTTATTCCTAATAAAAATGGGCCATACGTGTACCTTGAACTCTAGAACTCTAGAATCTGGCATCAGTTTCATATAATGAAGCAAATACAAGATGCTCAGGTAGGATTTATTTCCATTGTATGTAAATTTGTGCGAAAATGAATGATGAGTTGTTCAGAAGATGGTCAGAAATTATGACATACACTATATTACCAAAAGGTTTAGGACACCCCTCCAAATCACTGAATTCAGGTGTTGTTTTTCAGTTCCAGTGAAAGGAACTCTTAATGCTTCAGCATACCCAAGACATTTTGGACAATTTCATGCCCCCAATTTTGTGGGAACAGTTTGGGGATGACCCCTTCCTGTTCCATCATGACTGCACACCAGTGCACAAAGCAAGGTCCATAAAGACATGGATGAGTGAGTTTGGTGTGGAGGAACTTGACTGGCCTGCACAGAGTCCTGACCTCAACCTGATAGAACACTTTTGGGATGAATTAGAGTGGAGACTGCGAGTCAGACATTCTCGTCCAACTTCAGTGCCTGACCTCACAAATGTACTTCTAGTGGAATGGTCAAAAATTCCCATAGACACACTCCTAATCCTTGTGGAAAGCCTTCCCAGAAGAGTTGAAGCTGTTATAGCTGCAAAGGGCGAGCCAACTCTACATTACATTCATGTGCATATAAAGGCAGACGTCCCAAAACCTTCGGCAATATAGTGTATTACTTCAGGAAAGACGATACTAGATTTAATACACCACTTTTTTATTTTGTATTAATATCATATTTTGAGCATTTCTAACAGTATAATATTCAACATTGTACACAGGTTGTGTGTGTGTGTGTGTGCGTGCGAGAAAAGGCACACGCAAGAACCTAATTTGTGTTTTTTCTTCCTGCTACTTTGCATGTGATGTAATTCATATGATTTTTATGGAAATGACCTGAAACACGGAGCTTTTTTTGCACGCACATGTCTCTGCACATGCAAAAATTAGAGCTTGTTATTTAGGATCTTAGAGTAAATCAGGGTCTCACATGTGACTCAGTGTTAAATAATGGATTCTTAAATTGATTATTATACTGTAATGTACTGTGAGTTTGACCATATCTTTCAGGAGGTTTTTAGCAAGGATAGGGATAATGGATTTGTAAGGGATTTAAGATAGCAGGTGAACTCATGACAGTAGCCTGTGGCTTGAACCAGTATAATCCAGTGAACATAAAAACTCCCTCATCTTGGGATTTTTCTGCAGGTGATGTTTTCTTTATTAAAATATTTATTAAATATTTATTAAGAAATGTATTAAACATACTGTACCATCAGAAACACTCGATATAATACACATGCAGCAGTAGAGAGAGGCGAATGCTAGTTTTTTGACTATTCATTAGTTATAATTTGGGCCCATGTTTATTAACTAATGGCTATGCTAGTGTATTGAATGCAGCAGTATTATGTCAGACTCACAAGCTTTAAACTTACACAATGATTTCTTCACTATTTATATTTTAATATTGTAATATTCATGTGTGGTTGTATAATGTGATTGAATTGAGATTACTGACTTTAAGCTATGATCCTGGAGTAGTTTGCTGGATTAAGCAGATTAAATGTGTGTGTGTGTGTGTGTGTGTGTGTATGTGTGTGACCAGACACGAAATACATCCCCTTCAACTGCTTCCCACAACCAAATTCAGGTCATGTCTTTTCTAATGCTAATTCTTGCTTGTTTTGGTGCCTTAGTCATGGTTACAGGCTTGCAGCCATGCACACACACACACACACACACACATACACACACACACACACACACACACACAGACACACACACACAGACACACACAAAAGATAGTATGCACATTACAGACAAATGACTTTTTTTTTGTATTTCCAAAATACACAAGCATTTGTAATGCCATGCTACTTATACAGTATTGAACTAAGGAATCTGAGGCGATAATGGATGTCTTTAAGCCTCAGATTCCAGTTCTTGCCTCACAGAAGTGGATCTCAATGTGGTCTTCTGCAAGTTTAGGCATTTTCTAGGCTTTTCGAGATGTTTTTCAGCTCACCACAGTTGTAAAGAGTGCTTACTATAAACCTGTCAGCTCAAACCAGTCTGGTCATTCTCTCTCTGACCTCTCTCATCAGCAAGGCTTCAGGTTCGAGTTCTTGTTCCTGTCAGTCTCGTTTTGGCCTTGGTTGGTTTATAGTTTTATTCTTATTCTAAATGTGATCAGCGTTAATCTAAGTAGATGTGTCCAGGTAATTGGGTATTAACACATAACATTGTAATTATAAACTGCCGATATGAACAAAATGACCGGAAAGTTGAACAAGATTCAAAGATCCAAGTCAGTAAAATGATCAGAAATTCCTGTCACTACCTCTTATGTGCTTTGATGCATTACACTGTGTCCATGTTCCTGACTGACAGAATGAAAGAACAAACGAATGAGCAGGTGCACAGGTGTTCCTGGGTGTATCCTGTGTTTACTGAGTGAATACACCGTGAATATTGTTAATATATTAAGGCATGTTATTGATATATTGGTCATTTTATTATGTGGTTTTGGGACAGTACATGGAAATGTTGTGTCAGAAGAGCCACTTGAAAAGCGAAGATTATTACTATTGCTATTGTAGGCTTTTCAATAACTAGCTAATAGTCTAGGAACTAATTGGCGGTTATATATAATTATCTGTTTGAATAAATACAGAAGCCACAGGAACATTACACACATCAGGATGTTACAATGCACACAAAAACATCGGTGTTGAATTTCTTGACATACAAAAGCAACATAATAAAATAATATCCTCGTCTGGAATTGCCTGACGGAGATCTCTGACGAATTTCTACACAATCAGACATTTAGGAAAAGAACAACAAGCTTATGTTGTTTATCATACACTATATTGCTAAAAGTATTCGCTCACCCATCCAAATAATCAGAATCAGGTGTTCCAATCACTTCCATGGCCACAGGTGTATAAAATCAAGCACCTAGGCATGCAGACTGTTTTTACAAACATGTAAAAGATGTGAAAGAATGGGTCGCTCTCAGGAGCTCAGTGAATTCCAGCGTGGAACTGTGATAGGATGCCACCTGTGCAACAAATCCAGTCGTGAAATTTCCTCGCTCCTAAATATTCCACAGTCAACTGTCAGCTGTATTATAAGAATGTGGAAGTGTTTGGGAACGACAGCAACTCAGCCACGAAGTGGTAGGCCACGTAAACTGACAGAGCAGGGTCAGCAGATGCTGAGGCGCATAGTGCGAAGAGGTCGCCAACTTTCTGCAGAGTCAATCGCTACAGACCTCCAAACTTCATGTGGCCTTCAGATTAGCTCAAGAACAGTGCGCAGAGAGCTTCATGGAATGGGTTTCCATGGCCGAGCAGCTGCATCCAAGCCATACATCACCAAGTGCAATGCAGAGCGTCGGATGCAGTAGTGTAAAGCACGCCGCCACTGGACTCTAGAGCAGTGGAGACACGTTCTCTGGAGTGACAACTCGCGCTTCTCCATCTGGCAATCTGATGGACGAGTCTGGGTTTGGCGGTTGCCAGGAGAACGGTACTTGTCTGACTGCATTGTGCCAAGTGTAAAGTTTGGTGGAGGGGGGATTATGGTGTGGGGTTGTTTTTCAGGAGCTGGGCTTGGCCCCTTAGTTCCAGTGAAAGGAACTCTGAATGCTTCAGCATACCAAGACATTTTGGACAATTCCATGCTCCCAACTTTGTGGGAACAGTTTGGAGCTGGCCCCTTCCTCTTCCAACATGACTGCACACCAGTGCACAAAGCAAGGTCCATAAAGACATGGATGACAGTCTGGTGTGGATGAACTTGACTGGCCTTGTTGAGTCCTGACCTCAACCCGATAGAACACCTTTGGGATGAATTAGAGCGGAGACTGAGAGCCAGGCCTTCTCGTCCAACATCAGTGTGTGACCTCACAAATGCGCTTCTGGAAGAATGGTCAAAAATTCCCATAAACACACTCCTAAACCTTGTGGACAGCCTTCCCAGAAGAGTTGAAGCTGTTATAGCTGCAAAGGGTGGACCGACGTCATATTGAACCCTATGGATTAGGAATGGGATGTCACTTAAGTTCATATGCGAGTCAAGGCAGGTGAGCGAATACTTTTATAGTGTATCTATATAGTGTATCTGTGAATGTATACAGTATGGGAACTCCAAAAAATAATGTTTAGTGTTTATAAAATGACAAAGAACTCTAACTAGACATGATTTCTAGCATTCGGGACACAGACATTAATTGGATTAGTCAGATGACGGTGTGGGCGGGACTTTAGCATTCACAGCACACCAACGCTGATGTCTATTTTGAGGAACATTTAAAATGCGTATACTTGAAATATGAACTCTTTTTTGTGCACTGTGATGACAGATGAATTGTGTGCTGGATCTCTCCCCCTCGTTTTGTGTGTGTGTGTGTGTGTGTGTGTGTGATTACATTATGCCTATAGACCACCCTTTATTTTAAAGAGCAGAAAGCTCTGTCTATAGAATAATCAGATGCCCGTCTGTCTAATAATGTATATCAATGGTGCTGAATTGTGTGTGTGTGTGTTTGTGTGTGTCTGTGTGTGCTATAGGACAGCCCATGCCAGAACAAAGAGTGAATCAGCAGACCAGGCTGCACTTGCTGCTGACCAGGAGTCAGAACTTGCAAGGTCTATAGCAACAGAATTAGCTCCTGACTTCCAGCAACCAGGTACACACACACACACACACACAGACATTGAATTTACTGTTTGCTCTGAGCAGCAGGCAACGTACCCTTACAAAATGAATTAGCCGTGCGAATGTGTACATTCAATCTTGCCTGAGCAATATTTTTAAATCCTAACTCAACTAATGCTGCCACAGTAATGAATGCTTCAGCTTTTGCCTTTACACTGAGCTTAAAATAGTATTGCAGAGCGACTGCTGAGTGAAATATGCTTAAGCTCGATAATCTGCAGATCTGGAGTTGCCACCAAAAAGAGTTGCTGTCCTGCTGGACAGGACTAAAGGTGTGCAGAAGTACTGGCATCCATCAGGACTCAAGAAAGTTTTTACTTTAATGCCAACAACATTGAATATCAACACAGGGATATAGATTGCATAGCATTTTACATTTCTGGCACTTGGAAGATGTCTTTATCCAGAGCAACTTACAGTTCATCTCATTTTATACAATTGAGGGTTAAGGGCCTTGCTCATGGGCCCAGAAGTGGCAGCTTGGTGGACTTGGGATTCAAACTCATAACCTTCTGATCAATAGTTCAATAACTTAACCACTGTAATTCATTCATTCATATACAGTAACTGCTTTGTCATGGCCAGGGTTGTCACGGTTTAATGATAATTATTCATACAAATTGCATTCTTTAGAAACTATTGCAAACAAATGCCATGTCCACGGAGGCAAACTGGCCATGATGTGTATGATGGCATACTGTGACCTCTCCCCAGTGACACCAGTTAATCATGGTGGTCTCTCAGCTCAGGTATTGGGAAAAACGGTACTTCCGAGTGTGTTACACTGCCTTGTGACATGAGCAGCAGTTTGCAAAGATGCAGTTTACTGGCTTCATGAGTCTTGAAGGAAGCACGCTTTAGCCTTCACCCTAACCAGTTTTGTAGGTGTTGTATAATAGCTGAGCTGGAGAGTTGGCTGGTGGGAAGGAATTGGCAGGTGGCTAAATTGGGGGAGGAAAATCAAGGAAAAGCAAGCAGTAAAATAGAAATCCAGCCCTGTACACACTCGTGGGTGGCAGTTAGACAGAACTAAACTGGGATAAAATTGAGTCTTTATTTCGGCGTGACAGTTGGCGCTTCGACATCACTTTGAAGTTTGTTGAGTTTTTCATGCCGTAATGCTTAAAGGAGTTTTTCTCCCACACTGCTTTCACACACTCACTTCTGCCGAGCAGCTGAAACTGGTTTTACGGGCAGATGTAATGTAAGACCGCAGCCATTGAAAGCTGTTTCTATGACTACAATGAAGCACTGTGTTTGGTTTGGAAGTACACAAAGCTTTCGGAGGGACTTTAGCAGCACAGCAGTCGGCTTGTACCATAACAACACAACCATTCATGACCTGCATCGAGGCAATCGTTTCTTTAGTTTCAATTAATAATTCTCAGTCAATGCTGTCTGTAACTATATTATACTTAGTCCCTTCAAGTTCATATAGATAGATAGATAGATAGATAGATAGATAGATAGATAGATAGATAGATAGATAGATAGATAGATAGATAGATAGATAGATAAGGGGCTTAACAATAATAATTACAGCATTAGCTCAATCGGAAAGTTTTGAGATTCCAGAGAGAAAGACTTCAAAAATGTATTCCCTTCCATTATTTCAATTAGGATTAAATGGAGTTTATTCATGGAACTTAAATGATGGATTCATGCTGTTAGTGATAGAGGGTGAAAGCGAGAGAGAGAGAGAGCTGTTTCTGACAAAGCTCTGAAGATCTTATCACCGTACTGTCAGAACATTACTGATGATGAAGATGAAGGGACCAAGAATTGAACCCTGTGGCACACCTTGAGGATTTTTGTTTCCCAAATGGTTAGAAATACCAATATTCTATCACCAGATATTTCTAAGATGAGCTAGCTAAGCTTCTGATCTCTATTCAGGGTTAATCAGAAGGAGTTCATTGATGGCAGCTCTATGGTAATTGCTTTTGAGCATGAGACTGAATATAATGGGTTCATTATGAACACAGCTTTAATTTGCACATTGAGGATGGGAAAAAACGTTCTTACATGATTTATTTTGGTATTTTTTAAAATCACAAAAATTTTAAAAGGGGTGTGTAGACTTTTTATATCCATTGTGTGTGTGTCTACAACAGATGTTTACTATATGTTAGAATGTATTTTAAATCTTACTACATGTAAATAGGGCACTTAATTAGGAGCAAGTGACAAAGCTGAATAATAGTCAGACAGTCTTGTGTGCAGTCTGTGTACAGCTGGCTGAGGTCTTCCCAGTTCATCTGCATCGCTTAACCGATCATTTCCCATTGCCAAGTAGCAGAGAGTTGTCAAAATCTTGATCTCCGTTAGTAATGCGTTACTCTTCTTAGTAGTTAAGGTGACTGCACCCCTCCTTACGGCCACAATTATTACAGTTACACTCATAGTTCAGATATCACCCCATTAATAACTTGTTAATAATCTTCAC
Source organism: Hemibagrus wyckioides (assembly GCF_019097595.1). NCBI lineage: Eukaryota > Metazoa > Chordata > Actinopteri > Siluriformes > Bagridae > Hemibagrus > Hemibagrus wyckioides. The sequence goes on along the minus strand of NC_080732.1, from coordinate 6,247,034 downwards.
TTTGGACAGCTTCTAAGGTGTACATCTGTGCTAATATGAGTGCAATGGTTTTAGATCCTTAAGGAAAAATCCTCCTTGAACAACTTGCACTTTATAATTAACAGCAATGTCCGATTTATTTAATAATGAAACTTTCGTTGACATGCTGGCCGTGCTTTGGTTTTCTACATCACCTACACTGGAAATCGATGACCTGCTGGTGATGATGGTGGACTTAGATTTAGCCCTTCACTTCATTTCTACCCAGATTGTTGCAAAAGCTTCAGTGCCATTGTGCTCATCATCTCATAGATCACTGAATCTATAGCTGCACTGCGTTATGGAACTTTAAGTCCAACATTTGCACCAAAATCTCCATTATTACTACATTTCTCATTAACATGAGACCGCTACACACCGGTGAGTGATAACAGTTTTAACAGTAAAACCTGACTATTATCTTTTTTCCCGATTGCCAATCAAATTGTCTATTAAACACCATTGTAATGCGGAAGTAGCAGCTCATAAGACATTAGACTACTGATCAGGAGTTCAGCTGCCACCACTTGGGTCCTTGAGCAAAACCCTTAACCATTAACTTCTCCGTTGCAAAAATGAGATAAGTGTAAGTCGCTCTGGATAAGCGTCTGCCAAACGCGTTAATGTCTCCACGTACTATCAGCACCACACAGCCTGCTATGTTCTCACAGGAATAACAACAGCAGCAACCAAACGAATTTGTACTAGAATCATTACTTCTTATAATTTCAATCTAAAAAAGAAAATGTTTTCTCAGAATGGAAGTTTTCTTTCAACCCTCCTGTTATCCCTTAAATTTACAGACATGTTTTACCCTTGGGGTCAGTTTGAGCCCAGCAATTTAAACCGTTTCACACAGGTTTTTTTTTTTTGTCAGGTCTTCTTCTTCTTTCGGCTTTTCCCTTCAGGGGTCGCCACAGCGAATCATCTCTCTCCACCTATCCCTATCTTCTGCATCCTCAACACTTACACCCACTAGCTTCATATCCTCATTTATTCCATCCATATACCTCCTCTTTGGCCTTCCTCTTTGCCTCCTGCCTGGCAGCTCCATGTCCAACATTCTCCTACCAATATACTCACTCTCCCTCCTCTGAACATGTCCAAACCATCTTAATCTGGCCTCCCTAACTTTGTCCCCCAAACGTCCAACATGAGCTGTCCCTCTGATGTACTCGTTCCTAATCCTATCCAACCGTGTCACTCCCAAAGAGAACCTCAACATCTTCAGCTCTGCTACCTCCAGCTCTGACTCCTGTCTCTGTCTCAGTGACACTGTCTCCAAACCATACAGCATGGCCGGTCTCACCACTGTCCTGTACACCTTCCCCTTGATTCTCGCTGAAATTTTTCTATCACACAGAACTCCCGACACCTTTCTCCACCCATTCCAACCTGCCTGCACTCGCTTCTTTACCTCTTTTTTTGTCAGGTGATATATATTATTTTCTTGACGACCTAAATAGCTTTTTAGATAAATAAAACATAACCCTAACCCACCCCATTCTCCTAAACACCCAGAATTTCTATTGCGTGGTTGTAGAAACATTTACTGTACGAATCACCATAAAATCTCACCTCAAATTGGAAATATCTTTTTTTTTGTTTTTTGTTTTAATGCTTTTATTTTGTTTCTAAGTACAGAATTTTTGTTATTTATAACATTTAAAAAGTAGTACAATTTCTATTATCAAGGATAGTGACATGTCTTTTCCTTTGGGTCTCTGAGAAATGATGTTTTCTCCTCCACCATGTCGGGTGAACCTTGCAATACCACAGGTATGTTTGTGTTAGTTTAAAGCAGAAGGACGTTCTTGAAGATTATAAAATTGATTGTTATAGTGACCTCAATATTATCCAAAACAACCAAAGCATATAAATGTATTTTTTAATGTGTTTTTTACAGCTAAAACAACCTGGGGTCCAATTGACCCCAAAGAACACAGAGTGATGTGTACAGGACACTGAAAACATATTATCATGATTATTTTATGTTTACCTGGTTGTCTTTATTAAATTAAAAGATTATTAAATATAAAGCAAAATAGATATGTCAAAGGTATAATTAGGGACTTTAAGCATTGAATGGGGTTAAATTGAACCCTAGGGATAATATGAGGGTTAAGAAGAATGGAAGAGTGGAAATTTGTCTTGCTTCTCATAGAATTGCTTCTTAAATTAATGATTAAAAGAGGTTCATTATCATAATAAAGCCTCGGGTATGATTGAATTAAATTCAGTTCCCCCTAAATTCTTGTTTAAGCATCTCTTATGCTTAAACAAGTAAACCAATTTGCCTCTAAATCTAATGGCTGGATATATGATGATTGGAAGCCATTTTGAAAAAAAGTAGTGTAAAGAATCCTGGGGTGTCTCTGTCCTCATCTTGTATATTGTCTTGTATCACGGCCAGAAACGCAAGTATGAGGATCCCACTAAAAAAATGAATGGCTACACATTTACGTCAGATTAGCACAGAAGTGTGTGACAGCAGTGACCTTTCGGTGCAGCAGAGCCTGCTTCATTCAAATCTGAAATCGCCATGTTGGAATGGCTGCAATGGCAGAACGGTGATCGAGTCCCTGACTCACAGCAGCTGTCCATTCCTTCAGTCAGACCTGTGAACATGTGACCTCAGCCTGCTTCTTCTGTCCTCTCTCTCTCTATCTCTCTCGTTCTCTGTGTTTTTTCTTCTCTCTTGTTCAAGGTGCATACCTGGTAGTAAATAGTCACCCCTAACCTCTTCGTCCACTCTTCATATCGACATGTCACTTAAATACGCATAGCGGGTGACCTTTCTAAATTATTATCAGTGTAGACAAACACGTATAGGAGCAAAGAGCACCGAACGCATGTACACCATGCACTTGTTTGTTTTCATTACCATTGCTTTCTAGTGTCTGTGCATGGAAACTGGATTGGAGCTAGAACAGGAACAGGAACCTGCTCTCTAGCTAGTATTAATTATATGTTTCAGAAACACAAGATCAATAGCCATTATTATATATTGATATATCTAACTAGATTAATCTAAGCTGCGACAATCAGTTTCTGCTTATATTCTTCAGAGTTTGATATTCATTTTTTTTCCTTCCTTGTAACTCTCCACTCCTCTGGGAAGGCATTGGACCAGATTTTGGATGGTGGTTATGAGAATTATGTGCCTAATTAGCAACAAGAGATCAAGTACTGATGTCAGACGAGGAGGCATGGGGGTTAGTTCATGTTCCGGTTCATCCCAGTGGGGTTGAGGTCAGGGTTCTGTGCAGGACACATGAGTTCTTTCACTCCAACCTTTGCGAGCCATGTCTTCATGGAGCTCATGTTGTACATTGCACAAGGGCATTGTCGTGCCAGGGCAGGTTTGGAAATCTTTGTAATGTTGCAGCATACAAAATTATCTTGAATGATTGAGTGCTTCAAACTCCTACATATGGAAGGCCTACATATGGGTGTGATGATCAGGTGTCTACAAACCTTTTGCCATATTTGTCTACTTAACGCTCTTTATTGTGAAACCAATTATTGTCATCCGCTGTCCTGTTGTTCCAGCTTCTCGTAATGGAATGGTAGCAATCCCTTCATCATCAGTGACTTTCTGTCTGATTAAAGGGAGATGAGGAAAGTGATCCTAAAGCTTCATGCCGGCCTTTAATTTAAATCTGTTCAACAAATTGCGGATTAAATTCTTTGGTGTCGGTTTAAGGATAAATCTGTGCGTAGTCACAAGAGCATGCGAACGATTAGATCCAGCCTGTATATTTATGCATATTTGACTGTAGATTGGAACATTAAGATAGTTAATATGTTAAAGATAAAAAAGATTCATAAGTGTTTCTTTAATGAGTTATCCAGACCATGTGTGTAGTTACATGGACAGTATTACGCATTAACAGACAGAAACACTGATGATTGTTATTGAGTTCCTGCTGAAGTTGTGATCAAAAGAGACTTTAATCTCTCAAAGCATGTGATGTCCCTATTTGTTGTTTAAGTTATGCAGGATTAAGTCGTTCGCTGATGTCAGATTTCTCAGAAACACCACTATGCAACTCCATGGTTATGCTGTTACTGTTTATTCTTTCGTTTCATAACTTAATGGAATGTGATTCATGGACAAGATATTTTTTCAAACAAGCTCCAGAGCTGGGACTGAATCTGTAGTTTGGGAAGCAGCCATCATATTTATTCAGATGTTAATGTTATTCAGAGTTCAGCATTCATATAAAATATGGATAGAAAGCTCATGAAAGTATGTGGAAATCATCTGGAATTTTAATCTTCATTCCTGACTGGAGTCTGAATCAGATTACATGCGTGGATTGAAGGGAAGCATCAATACCATTTTTTCAGATCTTCAGCTATCCGCATAGCAGATATGTCTTTCAATGTCTTGGTTAGTGACCTTATGTTCTTGCTCTCCCAGGCCTTGAGTACATCAAGCAAAACTTCACAGAGCATGTGGAGGAAGTTAAAGACGCTCCACCACAGGAGGAGACGAAGAAGGAGGAGAAAGAGCAGTCTGTATCAGGCAGTCCTTTTTATCGCCGCGGCACGACTCCATCACACTCGCCTGCCCAAAGCCCGTCTCCCTCACCACCGTTATCACCAACAAAGAAAAACCAACAAGCAAGTACCGGTGTGACACGAAAGATTAGTAAAGAGAGCGCTACGGCAACCCGCAAAATTAGCAAAGACAATAGCGCTATGTCCCATAAGGTTAGCAAAGATGAAAGAGCCACCATTGTAGCTGAAATGAGCAAAGTTCCTACACTCAAAGTTCAAGATACTGCACCACCAAAGCCGCCCAAGCTCAACGAACCATCGGTAAACGGCCAATTACACACTGCTTATCATAGCTATTACGTGAAAACTCAGAAGAACATCCCTCCACCAGAAGAACCGGAGGAGGAAGAGCCGGAAATGACACAGTCCAGTTTAGCTCGAATGCCACCACCTCCGAAGCAGGTCCTGACACCCACGCCAAAACTAGAGACAAAGCTCAGGAAACAAGATAGTATAAAACCAAAGAGTCTCGCAGAAACCAAGAAAGCCAGCATGGAGCTCACAAATGATGTGTTAGAAGATGATACGGTAAGTCACATGTAAAAATCATTCCATTTCCTGTGAATCATCCAATGAGGATATGCTGTCGGTTTCTTTTGCCATAACTGTTTGTCTAATTTATATTCCAGGGTCTGAATTCTATTTTAGTTGCCATGGTGATGCTCTTGAATATTGGATTGGCCATCATTTTTGTACACTTTTTGACATGATTGCGCTGTGTTTCAGGTAAGCCAACAATTGTCTGATATAGGAAAACATTTTTTTTCTATTCCCACAATCCTGCTGTGATTATATTATAAGATCATGAACCAATTCCTAGGGAATTACATATGCAGAGGTGCCATATTTATTTGTATTTATTTGCTGCTTATTTGTAGTACAGTAATCCCCCATTTATCGTGGGGGTTACGTTCCAAACCCACCCACGATAACCGAAAATCCGCGATACACGGACGCCATCCCCAAATGCTAATTTTTTATTGTTTAAGCCGTAAATTATCCTCCCACACTCTTTAAACACACACAGAAAACATTTGGAAGCATATAGCGAGATGTATTTTGGGTAAATTCGTAGAAATATCACATTTATAGTGAGTACTGTATGTATGTATGTTCCTTGCCAGAAGCCTTAGAAGGTGCAGAGTGTTTGGACGACATAATAGGGCTTGCAGAAAAAACGTAAAAATACAGCGTACACAGAACAAAACCAAACACTCGGGACAGAGACACGTGAAAAACTGAGATACTCGAGAATTCTGCTTCCCTTTCTCCAACTGCACGTATAGCCAGCAGCCGATCACAACCGTGATTAAATGAATGGGGCATTCCGATTGGCCAGACTCGTTCCTCTAGCTGTACTGTACTCCGCGCTTTCCTAAACAGCGCTACGCTGTGCAGTATTTGATATATTATTAACATTTTACTTTATTTTGATTAATGTTTATATTTTGTAATTAATAATTATATTTTTAATAATAAATTACCTTCAACATAAAAACAATTCACTATAAGGTTTGCGGATACCACAATATACTGTGAAAATCTGCAAAAAAAAATTAGTTACGTTGCAAATAAAAATCAGCGATATACCGGGACCGCAATATATGAACTGCGATATAAAGGAGGATTACTGTATTCACACTTCAAAATTTGTCCCCTTGCTACAATGATATGGGAGACAAACCAGGAAAAAGCTTTTCTCCTCCTTTTTCAGCTGAAGCAGCAGTTGAATAAACACAAGCCACACATGAATAAACAGCACCCTTTGGATGAGCCATTTCACTGAAGGGGAAAGGACGTAGGACATGAAAGACACATTTGTTTCTGGCAGAAGTCACTTTTGCTTTGACTTCTCTGTCAAGCCATCCATTTTCTGTACTGATTATCCTACACAGGGTCACGGGAAGCCTGGAAACGATCCTAAATGAGTTGACAAGTTATTCAATAACAATAGTTTAAGGTAGGATGTACTGTGTGTCGCTACTGCCATTTACTTTCAACTAAGCTATCCTAATTCCCTTCCACTAGCTTCTGTAGCTCTCCCCATGATAATACCAACTGGGGAAGGTGCAAGCTGCCAAATCAGTCTTTGTCAGTTAATGTATCATTAACTGCTGATAATGATACATTAAATGGCATCCGAACGCTGAGAAGAAAGTGCTAACTGTCATCTTCCTCATCATAGATGTCCACAATTGGTTAATGTCGCTGTGATTGAAAGGTGGGAGAGTAACACAATCCCATCCACCCAGAGAGCACGGGTAATTACGCTTTCCTGGCCTCCAGCCACAGATAGCTGTGGCATCTTCGGTGGATATTCAAACTTGCGACCTCCTGTGCTGCTTGGGAGTGGCAGTGTGATCGCATTGCACTGGGGTTTTATTTTGCGACAAAATTCAGTTTCTCGTTAGCTATACACGCAAATATAAAGAACGAAAAGACTTAAAACTAATGCCGTCCTAATAGGGCTGAAGTTTGTGCAGAAAGATCTGATCATGACCTTTGTTAGAAAGATATTGTTACGATTAGAGACTAGAGCTTTTTTGTTTTCATGCACAGTGTGTGAATTGTACTCCGTTCTTCTGATCACAGGACGGTTGTTGGATGGATATTTTTGGTTGGTGGATTAGGACACTGTGGTGTTTAAAGGTGACCGATCCACTTACACATCAGTGTCACTGCTGTGAGAATAATCCACCATCCAAATAATATCTGGTCAGCAGTAGGAGATATTTACATTGATGGATGGGGTTGAACAGGGATAATAAATCATGCAGAGCAACAGATGGGCTACAGACTGTGTAGTGACTACATCTACAGAGTGACTGATATTTAAGGTGTAGGTAGCTCCACATTGCCAAGGGGAAAGTTTTTGAGAATTTTATATTTTTTGTTTAATTGACCTCATACTCTAAAACTTGAGGATCTAACCAAGGATACAAGTGAGGTGAGAATACCAAAGCACTGTTCTTGAAACTGACTGGTCAGTCGTATTATACCAGATATAACAGCAGCTCTGGAAGGAATTAAAATGAAAGGTTTATATTAATGCGCACAATTTTTTAAGTCTAAAAATAAATAAATATAAATCACTGATATGGTGAAGTTTGCTTGTTTATTGTGTCAGTTTCACATTTATGGAACTCTCCAGTGTCAGGTCATATAGAGACAAAACTGCCAAGTTTTCCAATTTTTGGTTTCTCAGTAACATGACAAGCTGTAGTTTGGTAAGGTGGCTTAGTGGTTAGCACATATGCCTCACATGCCCTGGATTGGTGGTTTGATTCCTGCCTTTGCCCAGTGTGTATGTTCTCCCTGCCCTTCAGGGGTGCCCTTCAGGGTTTTCCTCCAGGTACTCTCTGGCTTTCTACCAGCCCAAATACATGTGTCGTAGGCTGATCGGCATCTCTAAATTGTTTGTAGTGTGTTGTTATGTCCTGTGATGAGTTGGCACCCTGTCCAGCCCTCTCCCCTACATTTGTGCCCAGAGTCCCCTGTGATAGGTTCCAGTCTCCCTGCAGCCTTGTGTATTATAAGCTGTACAGAAAATGAATGGATGACAAGCTATGTTTTTTTTTGAGGAATTAACATGAGAAACAAAGAAAAGAAAGAGGCACTGATGAGAGAACAACTGTTCATATATTATAGATGCTATAATGTAACTGTAATGATAATTGGATGTATCAGTTCTCATATTAAATGTAACTGTAAACAGTTTAAAAAACACGATAGGTCATTCATTAGTAAATGAAAATTGGCAATAATTGTCAAATTTACTGTGGCATATGAGGAATAAAACATTTCATGGCATGTTGTTATAGGAAAATAGGGTGGTAATAATAATTCTACTTCATCAGACGACATGATATCATATCATCATGGATTATTTTCCTATAACAGCACACCTCTTCATGTTTTATTCCTTACTTAGTGAATTGATAAATGTTAAAAATGTCTTTATCACTCTACACTGAAAAATGAAACGTTTACATCAGTGCCACGTGATTCAATTGAATAACATTAACACACACATTCAGGATGATTTGAGTGTGTATTCTCAAAGCTCTGAAGAAAATCACACACCAAAGCACACACCTGAGCATCAAACCAATAATGCTGGTCATCTTACCAGTTTGCAACTCTGCCATAAAATTTTAAATGCCAATGTTTAATTCTATAGCTATGATTACGCCATCACCATGGACACACATGTAGAAGTGAGCGAGTGCAGCTCCAGACAATACTGTAGAATATGGAATGTACAAATTTAAACACTACTATGAATATATGATTTAGATAAGCAGTATGATAATGACATATGATACACATTATTGTACAATATACACAGCAGAATAAGTGGTAAATAAGCAATAATGACAATGATGACATACCAATCAGGCATAACATTATGAGCACTGAGAGGTGAAGTGAGTAACACTGATGATCTCCTCATCATGGCGCCTGTTAGTGGGTGGGATATATTAGGCAGCATGTGAACATTTTGTCCTCAAAGTTGATGTGTTAGAAGCAGGAAAAATGGGCAAGCGTAAAGATTTGAGCGAGTTTGACCAGGGACAAATTGTCATGGCTAGACCACTGGATCAGAGCATCTCCGAAACTGCAGCTCTTGTGGGGTGTTCCCGGTCTGCAGTGGTCACTATCTATCAAAAGTGGTCCAAGGAAGGAACAGTGGTGAACCGACGACAGGGTCATGGGCGGCCAAGGCTCCTTGATGCATGTGGGGAGCGAAGGCTGGCCCGTGTGATCCGATCCAACAGACGAGCTACTGTAAATGCTGGTTCTGATAGAAAGGTGTCAGAATACCCAGTGCATCACAGTTTGTTGTGTTTTGGCAGCAAAAGGGGGAACAACACAATATTAAGCAGGTGGTCATAATGTTATGCTTGATACATCATTGTGCAGTATACACAGTAGGCATTGCACAGTATATTACAGTGTGACAATGTATAACAGTGCACAGGTATAAGTGTTATGTTCATGGCTGTTCTTCTAAATATCAATTTTGTACTTTAGCTTATTTTTATTTACGTTTTTTCGTCACCAATGTGTATTTCTCCTTGTTAACACTCGTTAAGTTCCAGTAAGAACAGAGCGATGTGATGTTTCTTTCAGTGGAATTTTTCTGCAAGCTGTAACCTTCTAATGGTTTTTATTTCTCAGTCATGGAAATAACACAGTGTTACATTAAACTGGCGCTGGTCCTTGGCCGTGGGAGCAACAGAGGAAGTTTTTTGGAAAATAAGAACGCCTTCGGAGGACGACGTAACATTTCACGGCTCATTTAGCCGTGTGAAAGACTGACTGTTCAAAATAAAAAAAATAATAAAAAAAGAGAGAAAGAAAGAAATGCAACAAGAAAAAAAAGGAGAGATGTGTGCGTGAGAAAGAGTTTAGGGTGTGCTGAGCCGAGCTGGTCGATCTGTGTGGAAACGTACGGTGCACTTTTACATGACGGGCACAGACAGCTGCCTCGTTTCTTTCCCGTCTGACGTGTCGGGTTCGGAGATTTATGCTCAGTGCCAGAGGAATGTGTTCAGTGGACTTTCCACGCTGGTCAGAGAAAAACGAACAGCACCACAGCCTCCATCGCCAGTCTTATAACATTACATAAGCATCACTGTTACTACGGCTAGGCATGTGCTCCATATAATCACAGATTTAAAAAATATTGCTATGACTATTTAATCACACCTTATTATTTATCAGCGTGTATTCTCCATCCTTTACCCAAGTATTCCACCTTAAAAAAATATAATAATAATAATAATAAAAATAAAATTGTTAATATTTACTGATTATTGAAATATTAAATATTATTATTAAATATTAAAATATTATTTTAACTGATTATCAGCACATGTCTATCTGTAGGAACGGGCCCCATTTCATTCGTTTTTTTTCTCTGTTCTCCTCCATCGCAGATGTATTTTACTTCTCCCTAGTTTTTTTGTGAAACTTTTCGAAAAGAAGTTCTGGTAGTAAAATGTGCAATATGATTGATTATTTTATTTTTTCAAAATGATATATCCCACCATCCAAAGCTAGCGGCTCGCTTTGTTCCACTGAGAACCACGATTAAAGACGGAGAGGACTGCCTACTGTAATACGACTCGCCATGCGCACAGCCACATGGGTGAATATTGTTTACTAAAATGTAAAGGAGGTGAAAATGTTTATGCTGTATGTATTTGTGAATCGAGCGTTGCTCATCGTGCATGCAGTTTCTTTGATTTGGTGCGTTCACGTTCAGGCAAATGACTAGGCACGTGCCGATAATCGGCGAAAACATTTGATCACGGCTTACACGGTATTCAAAAATAATCACAACTCCAGTTTATATCGTCCTTCTGAATGAGGAGTTTTATTATTTGTTGTTCAGTAATGATTGGGAACAAATCGAATCAATTCGGCTCATATCGGATGCATCAAATATCGGATCGTTGCCTTATGAATCGAAATTGTTCCTCAGATTTTTGTTTCGTTTTGTTCGATTGTTTATTCTCTTTTTTACACCATTCACACAAATATAAAAGGCAACCTTAAAAAAAAACGTATGAAATAAAATAGGGACATATCCAAATGTCTGAAACAAAGTATCAGCACTTCTATTGACGCTGTTCTAATAATAATAATATCGGATTGTATCATATAACCGATTATTGGCACATGCCTACAAGTGAGCAGTGAGAAGTAGATGAAAAATTATTTTTAGTAATGTTTTAGGTTAAAAAAAAAAATAAAGGTCTGAGCTTTGTTTGCATGTTAGAAAACAAAATATTCAAAATTCTCTGTTTGGTGTTGAATTAACCCCTTCAGACCTGCTGTATTAATTACAAGACATTGTTGCCAATCTAAGATTTCACACTTTTTAGAAATATTTTTAATGGTATTAAACAGCCGAAACATGTTTACTACAAACGATGACATTTTCTTACTATTGTCTTAGTTGCTACATCCCTTCAGAATGATGATCCGGTGATGCTTACTGGGGCAAGGTTCACTGAGATATAATAATCCATGGAGTTGGATTGATGCATTGAGACTGATTATTTAGTGTAGCTGCTCTGTAAAAATAATTCAGATTTATACACTGATTTTATCATCCAGACAGATGAATGGCCCTTTTACATTTTCTCCCCAATTGGGACATTAAGTCCCACCCACTACTACACCAGCAGCCAATAGGAAGGGTGAAGGCTAACACATGATATCTCTGAAACACATAAAGCCAGCTAAGAGCATGTTTTTAACTACTGTGCATGGGATCTCCCAGCATAACACTCTCGTAGGAGAGAGCTGTCAGCCCTCTTCCGCATATTGACCTCACAGACGTTCCTGATTGGCTAGTGTCGCTGTTGATCATCTTCTGTTACAAATTCAAGGTGGTAATGATTGTGAACAAAATTCATTGATTGTAATCGAATCGAATCGATTCATCAAATATTGAATCGTTCTCTTATGAAGTGGAATCGTATCGTATCGTGTGTACGCCTGGGAGTTCGCACCTTTATTACCCACTAAATAATCCGCTTTTCTACATTTTCGAAATGAAACTTCATGAGTCGTGTAATGGCCACATGGTGTGAAGGGGTTAATTCATGTAGGTGATACATTGAACAGCAGATGTGTTGAGTCTTTAACTACTGTTTACCTCAGAGGAATGCAAAAGAAGAAAAAAGGGAAAAAAAGAAGAAAAAAAAAAAGAAACAGGTCTTGTCTTAATTCTTTAGTAAGGGAACACTACATTGTGCCATTGTTTTGCTTCATTATTGCTGGCACAGAGTGGTGATTTGATTGGACTTTGCATTTATCATTTCATAGACGAACGTATTTATTCTATAATTCGCAGTGCATCCGTATTCAAGACACGACTGAAAAAAGGGCTTACATAGGCTAGGCTTCCTTTTTATTACCGCTTCGCCGTAATTTATTTCAAACACGCTATGTAGTACCATTAAGTCCGATATCTGACCGCGGCTGTCTGCTGAGACGTACATGTGCTACAGTCCAATCCAAGTGCACCGCCAAACATATCTGCAGTTTTACTCAGTTGAGTCTGGAGAATCGAGATCTTTCGAGCTTTATTCTACATCATCTATTCTGTGTATGCAACGTTTGTTACTTTACTCACTAGCTTCTCAGATTAGGCAAAAATGCAGTGCAGGGATATTGAATAAAATAATGTGCCTGAATATTATTGATCATGATGAATAGTACCATTGATGATAAACCTATATAAATATAGCTTTATCTATATATTTATAGCAGATATATATATAGGAGGTGAATTATATATATATATATAATTAATTATATATATAATTCTATTGTATAATATAAATTCTGTTATAAAAAATTAAAAAAAAGTTTACAAAAAATATAAAAATAATGACTATACTAAATTTTCAGACTACATATGTACAGAAAAGAAAAAAATAAACTATTTTTATGGTGTTTTACATATCGAAATCAAGCATTACGTGGTATCTATTTTGCCGTTTTATTTTTTTTTTTAAATCATCTTTTTTTTTTTGTGAGTATGTGTCATGCTGCAAATCTATTGCAATGTATATGGCCTCTGTTCATGTTTTCCCAGTCGATTTATTATTTTACAGACTAATCAAAAAGGGCAGAATTATTTTTCTAAAAGGAACAGCTATTGCACAAAAGAAAACAATTTATAAACAACAGTTTTACTCTTTTTACAAAGCCTAGTCCGTAACCCACGTTGGTATTTTTCTAACGTTTTGCACATTTATTTTAGGGGTGAATGACTTGATAAATAATCAGTTGTGTCACACAATTCTGATAATAATAATAATAATAAAAACATAAACATTTGTGATTCAACTGATTAATAATACAATAATGCAAGGAGCCTTGACTGTAGGTATATTCTACCACTGGAAGAGCAGAAAGGGACGACTTTAGGCATTTGAAGCATATTTGAAGCCCCAGTGACGTTTGTACTCTGGAGAATGTAAAGAAATGATCTGTGTATAACAATAAAAATGTTATGCATCAAACATGATCTTGTTATTATTATTATTATTATTATTATTATTATCCTTTTGTAGTGTTCACTGCGTAGAAGAAAATGTGTCCTGTTCCTGTCTGTCTCCCTATACTGCACTGTTTATATCTAAAAATCTTTTCTCCATCTCACTGATGATTAATATACACACATAATCCTGATCAAATAAAATCCCAAAGGCCTCAGGATGAAATAATGTATTTGGACTGATTTGCATGCCATCAGCGTTGCCTTTCTGCTGCACATTTCTAAACACTAGACATTTTTTTAATGAACATTATCATTAAAACTCCGTGCCTAGTCGTTTAGAAGAGCATTTCAGCATGGTAAGCAGTGCGATAAATAACCGAGCCGAGCTTAAATCCTGTCAGCGATTTTCGTATGACACGCCTAAACGTGGACATGGAGCGTATATAGAGTTGTGATTTTACAGATTTGCTTTCACGTGTGTAATCCTACACTTGTTCCCGAAGGCCATGATGAGCCTGTAGCATGCTGCTAAATTTAGATAAAGGCTCGTAAGCAGTGAACGGATCCCACCGACTGTTTATTTAAAAAAGCATTGCCAAGACATCAATAGCATGCAGGTCATCTTTCCATACTGATCATAACTCCGTCCGGCAGACATCACCGCTGAGACACTTAATTAGTTTATAATGATGATTGTAACTGAATTTCTATTATTGTCATGTGAGCAACGTTCAAAACAAAATACACCGAAGTTGCTGGAGGTGATGTCAGCATTTATTGCTAAATCTTTTCAGTGAAAAAAGAAGAGCAGTGCTAGTGCTAGAGAAGAGCAGTGCTAGTTCTACTAAAAACTCCCATTTTAGTAGTGTACTGAGAGCTGATACTATTCCAAACAATGTAGCTTGTCTCATAACTAGCAATGTTGTGTAGTACTACATCTAACTAGCTGACTGTTTCCAGAGATTAAATGAACCAAGAGTAGGACTGAACCCTCTTTGTATCTGTGTAGCTTGTCTCATAACTAGCAATGTTTTTCAGTGTAGCACTACATCTAACTAGCATGATATTTCCAGAGATTAAATGAACCAAGAGTAGTAGATTAACCCCCGTCTTTGTAAGGCATGCCTTGTACAAAGTCCTGAAAATGTCACAGTTTCCACAAAAATTGCTTTGCAGTATTTGCCCAGCCTTTCTTAGTCACGTGCAAATTTGCTTCCTCAACACTGGTTAGCAGCTATATATGCCAGGATAGCATCCAACACACACACTATGTGTGAGGAAGAACAACAACAACTAAGTAACTAACTTTCAGACACACAGACTCCAAACCAAGTTGGCAACCCTGTGCTATTCTCAAGTAGATAGATTCAGCAATCCTTCTAAGTTAGAAGATATATCAGATATAAACGTGAATTCAGTAGAGGTGTGTAAACTAATGTTTAACCGGTAAAATCAATAATTACTTGATTAATTACTCAGTCACTAACACACTGGGTTACATGGAGGAAAGTTGGTTTGGGATATTGAACTTTTGTCAACAAAATATAATACAATACCTCTATGGAGCTCAATAGCTCTAAGTTCTTATGCAGGGGGTCCACAATTTCCAATGCTTCTAACTGTTCTAATCACCGCTATGATATATGTCATTCATATCAGTAATGTCCACTTGGATCCTGAGCTCTGGTTACTGTCTGCAGGGAGTTTTGCATGATGTCCCCATGTCCACTGTTTTTTTTCTCACCTCCTTGACTATGCTAAATTGGCTATAAGTATGACTGAGTATGTGAATGTGTGTATGCATGATGCTCTACGATGGACTGGCATCACATTCAAGGTTTTTCATTCCTGCCTCATGCTCAGTGTTCTCAGGAGAGACTCCGGATCCAACCATGAGCCTGAGCAGGATAAGTCAAGATGATGAATAACTGAATAATGTCAAATGGAATCTAATGACCAGTCAAATAAAAATGGGTTCTACATGTGGTATCTATCTATCTATCTATCTATCTATCTATCTATCTATCTATCTATCTATCTATCTATCTATCTATCTATCTATCTATCTATCTATCTATCTATCTATCTATCTACCTACCTATCTATCTACCTATCTATCTACCTATCTATCTACCTATCTATTTTTATGAAAGTCCAAAAGCACTGAAAGATGTCCCTAATGGATAATCCCTGCAGCAGCAAAATGTCTTTCCAAAAGTCAGCATGTATCATTCAAAGAAAGCTGAACCATGGGGAAATTTCAGAGAACCGATGAGCATCTTAGAGTTGATCTCTCTTAATGACCAAGATTCTCAACACTCATCATCTACCATCCATGTCATACTGCATTAGTGTGTGTGTGTGTGTGTGTGTGTGTGTGTGTGTGTGTGTAAAGGGACTCCGGACCCAAAATAGTGTAAAGCAGCTGCTCAAAGTCAAACCAGAGAAACTTCAAAGCAGTGACAGGAACGCAGGAGCCAAGTACGAAAAGGTCAGTGAGTGTTCAGAGAGAGAGAGAGAGTGTGAGAGAGAGAGAGAGAGTTTCGGTCTCTCTTCCTAACAATCATTGAAGTCTTTTATTCTGCCTTTTATTTCTCTATAAAATGACTGCTTCATTATAGCTGTTTACCCTTTCATTATTATTACTATCACATTGTTATTACATCATTTCTTACTTTCTTTCTTCTTTTCCTTTTTTAAAAAAAAGTATACTGCTGTTAAATTTGGTTGGTTAAATGGTTTAAGGAATGATTGAGAGGATTAAAATAGCAGCAGATTTTAGTAACAAATGTCATGCCAAGTATTTGAGGCAAGGTTTAAAAAGGTAGAAAAAGGAGTTGGCCTTCCAAAATGTTGTCTTTGTGTGTGTGTGTGTGTGTGTGTGTGTGTGTGTGTGTGTGTGTGTGTGCTCCATTTAATCTCATCCCATCCACCAGCTGCTTCTCCTATAAGAGATGCAGTCATGTGCACTCCAGTCTAGTTGATGGACACTGAAGTTTGCTTTCTTTCTGTTTTTTTTATCAATCAGCTATATTTTACGTTTAACTTCATTATATATTTTTATGTATATTTCAAGTTCATCTTATAAAAGTAAGTGTTAAACTATTTAAAAAAGCACCAGCGCCACTTGCTGGTAGAGAAGTGAAATGATTAATTTTTGTGTGTGTGTGTGTGTGTGTGTGCGTGTGTGTGTGTGTGTAAAAACAGAGCTGTCTCTTTCTAATCACTGACACAGCAATAAATACACCATTAAATATGACACGTTGAGACAATTTGATTATTTTTTTTACATTTCTTTTGACTTTACTGATTTGAGGAACATTCTGGGTCGTTGACCGAAAGATCAGGGTTCAAGCCCCAGCACCGCCAAGCCAAGCCACCGTTGGGACCTTGGGCAAGGCCCCCAACCCACTCTGCTCCAGAAGTGCTGCATTATGGCTGACCCTGCGCTCTGACCTCAACCCACAAGGATGGGATATGCAAAGAAAGAATTTCACTGTGCAGTAATGGAATGGAATCAACATGCAAGTAAAATAAAGAACATAATGGTACAGCCAAAAATATTAAAAAATAATTATTTATATATATATTTATATATATATAAAAAAGTATTTTGTTTATTGTCATGGACAGTTCGAAGCCTCAACATGACTGATATCTCAATCCCATGATCCCTGGAAATATCCGACCGATATCTCAATCCCATGATCCCTGGAAATATCTGACTGATATCACAATCCCATGAACTAAGGTGTTGATGTTGCACCATCTCTTGTGGTAACGTAACCCCACTGGCGTCTAAAGCATTAGATTTCTGATCCCCACTTAATTAGTACAAGTTGCTTAGCTATGTGAGTCACAACCAGCGTCATGGTTTTAGCAGATTTACGTATGTCAGGTTCCTCTGGGACTGCACTAAATACTGTTGTTATGACAGACTCACTGGTCACTCCAAGTTCAGAAAAACAAATCTTTTATTTATGCACAGAAATTACCAGGTGAATAGGTAATAAGTAAAGTATAAGGTTATTATCACCAGTTTGGAATTTTAATTAATGAAATTATTTTATTGGATATTTCACTTTACTTTTTTTTGTGTGCAAACATTGTGAGACATTTACATTACATTTCTGGTATTTAGCAGATACCCTTATTCAGAGCAACTTATATTTTATCCTATTTTTATACAACAAGGGTTAAGGGCATTGCTAAAGGGCCCAGTAGTGACAGTTTGGTGGAGCTGGGATTTGAACTCACAACCTTCCCATCAGTAGGCCAATGTCTTAACCACTAAGCTACCACATCCCCACATTGTGAGGAAAGGAGTGTTTATAGCTGCTGTAATATAAGTGCTAACAGAACCTGCACTAAATGGCTAAAAGTTTGTGGACACCTGTGGACTATCACATTCATATGTGCTTAGAGAACATCCTATTCCAGATGTATCCCCTTTTTGCTATATAATAACCTCCGCTCTTCTGATTTTGGGAAGATGGCTGTGGTGATTTGTGCTCATTTGACCACATGATCAAGGTGTGGCAATGATTTTTAGGCGAGGAGATCCGGGGTGCAGTCAGCGTTCCAGTGGATCCCAAGTGAGATTGAATTCCAGGCTCTTTGCAGGACAAACACTTGTCTTGTGGATGTTCACATGTTCAGATGTAGTGATCACACATTACACTGAAAAGCAACATACACTATATTGCCAAAGGTTTTGGGACACCCTTCCAAATCGTTGAATTCATGTGTTCCAATCACTTCCATAACCACAGGTGTATACAATCTTCAGCATACCAAGACATTTTGGACAATTTCAAGCTCCCAACTTTGTGGGAACAGTTTGGGGATGACCCCTTCCTGTTCCAACATGACTGCACACCAGTGCACAAAGCAAAGTCCATAAAGACATGGATGAGCGAGTTTGGTGTGGAGGAACTTGACTGGCCTGCACAGAGTCCTGACCTCAACCTGACAGAACACATTTGGGGTGAATTAGAGCGGAGACTGTGAGCCAGGCCTTCTCGTCCAACATCAGTGCCTGACCTCACAAATGTGCTTCTAGAGGAATGGTCAAAAAATTCCCATAGAAACACTCCTAAACCTTATGGGAAGCTTTCCCAGAAGAGTTGAAGCTGTTATAGCTGCCAAGGGAGGACCAACTCTATATTAAACTCTACAGATTAAAAAATGGGATGTCATTAAAGTTCACATGCATGTAAAAGCAGACGTCCCAAAACGTCTGGCAATATAGGGTACATTTTTAGCATTCATTTACTAAAAAAGGTGATGGAATAGAGTTGTGAATGAGTTAAAATAGCAGCTTAGCTGTTCTGACCAAATACTCTATGGAAACGTCCTGAGTGAGCGGATCTGCGCATGCGCACCCTTAAATTCATACTTCACACAGTACTGAATTTTTATTTTTTAGGTGTGTAAAGTACATGCTACCTGTAGTTTTATGGATACCTGGATGAAATGTCTGATACAATCACAATAAAAAGGGAGCATTATCGCACACAACACTTGAGATATTACTTGTGGAATAATTCGATAACATATATAAATATAAAAAATATTGCAAATAATAATAATGCAAATAATAATAATAATAATAATAATAATAATAATAATAATAATAATGCAAGTCTTAATATCGGACAGATTCTTCGGGGTTCGGTGCTGTGTTTTTATGAAGCTGAAATCTCCACAGATTACGGCACTTCAAGCGAATAAACGCGCTACCGTAAAACAAGATGTACCTGCGCACTAAAAAAATGTCAGCGTTGACAGGTGGACATAGTATCAGGGTTTTTTTTGTTTGTTTGTTTGTTTGTTTAGCTACATGCTGTGTTTACATCAGCTCGATTTCATTTATTTCATTTACCTAACCCCTTTAAAAATACATCTGTATCATTTTTAAACAGAGATAATCGTATGCTGTTCATACTCGGCATAAAAACAGCGCTGAATCATCATGCCTGATGCCTGGGCGCGTGCACACGTGCTAATACACACACTCCCTCTAGAAGAAACCCTTAAATTGTATGTGGAATCAGATTTGTGCGCTTTTTTTTCCTGTAGTTATAATACATGCATCAATAAATTTATCTGCACTTTAGCGTGAACTCTGAGTCTGACCTGACAGATACGTCATACCGGAAGTGTGCTTTTCTATTGTTTTACACAGCAATACGTAATAGTAAAGGGTGGCTTTAAATTAATAATAATAATAATAATAATAACGCACGTTTATAACCAATTAATTTTAACATACTTAATTAAAAAAAAAACAACTCTGTAGCTTTATTTGTAGTGTGAATTTTATTAAGTCACCGTGCTTGCTCATCATCTCACTAGGAGGATGGGGGGGAGGGAGGAAGCGTAAGCACTGGTCACGTGACAGGAAAGCGTTATTGCGTCAAAAGAACATAAGAGCCAATGATTTTCCGATATGCAAATCCAGGCCATTACAGGAGAGTGAGTGTGTATAGAAAACCTGTTCACGAAAAAACATCGCAGAAAGCTAGAAGTTGAACAAAATGACGGACTGCATGTGTCGAGGGTGTTATGCAGGCTCCGGGGCCTCACTGCATTATATACCAAAGGATCCAGAGACACGACAGAAGTGGATTGATTTCATTTACAAAAACCGCACAGCGCCCAAATTCAAAAATCTGGACCGTATAAGGATCTGCAGCGCTCATTTCACTGAGGAATGCTTCACTAATTATCGGCAGAAAATGATGGGCTTCGGGAAAAGACTCATTCTTAAACCTAACGCAGTCCCCACCATAGCTGTGCAGCTGGAGTTCACAGCACCGAGCAGGACTCGGCAGGTAAAAAAAAAAAACACACAAAAAAAATAAACAAACACATTTTACTAAGCAACCGCCTTCTGACGGTCAACAGTAATATCACTCTGTCGTCGTATAGCACGCTGGGTATTTATTCGAGCAGTGAGACAGAATGATCCATATGCACTGTTACTCCTTTTACACTCGCTAACGCCGAGCTCTATATTAAATAGCGGCTTTTATTATAGATAACTGTCCCTTTACTAACGGACACTTCCGTGGCGTGAACGCCGTGTCAAAATAAAAGTCGAGCGCGTCATGAAAGGCACGTTAAACGTCACGTACAGTTCACCAGCCGGTTTAGTAGGTTGTCACGATGTGGGAGATTTATTTCATTCATTTTTTTAAAAAAAAAATTAAATGTCAAATAGATCAGGCTGATAAAAAAAATAAAAAATAAAAAGCTATGTCAGTGCCAGAAATTTTTATTGATTTTTATTTCAGTGTGACCACATCATTTGATGACGTTATAGGGTGACGCAAAATGCATTTACAATAATAAAAGCTTGAGTGAAACGTCTGGGGTCACGGGGGTCTGCCAAAGCCTATCCCAGCACACATTGGGCTAATGGCAGGGGTACACCCTAAACAGGTCGCCAGTCCCTCACAAGGCCACACATATAGACCGACAACCACACACACTCACACTCACTCCTATGGGCAATTTACAGGTCGCCAGTCCATCGCAGGGCTACACTTATAGACAGACAACCACACACACTCACTCCTATGGGCAATTTAGAAATCGGAAACCGGAGTACCCGGAGTAAACCCACACAGGCACGGGAGGTATATGCAAACTCCACACAATAAGGCCCCTGCCTATTCGAACCCAGGACCTTCTTGCTGTGAGGCAACAGTGCTAACCATTAAGCCACCATGCTGCCCCAGGCGATATAAATAAAATAAATTAAAATTTTATAACATGCGTGTGAGATAATGTGTAGTCTCCACATCTGTTTATGTAATGATAAAATGATGGAGTCCTGCGTTCAAGGAAAATGACCACGTTTTGCTTGCGTCATCAATTCGCGTGATCAGAATGAGCACATGCAGAATGAATTAACCGTGAACATGTTTTATTTAGGTTTCTAGCATTGCCACTGTCCTTTTTTGTAAGTTTTGCGTCACACTGTGGCGTCAACGAATGTTGTGGTCACACTAAAATTTTAAGAAACATTTTTGACGCTGAAAGAACTTTGACGTCAGCCTGATCTGTTTTAGCATTTTTGAATAATGAAATTATCTGAGCGTTTTTTTCTCTCATGGTTGGCTTCCATGCCTTTTATTATACACTGACCAGGCATAACATTATGACCACCTGCCTAATATTGTGTTAGTATTGTGTATTCTGTCACCTTTCTATCAGAACCAGCATTAACTTATTCAGCAACTTGAGCAACAGTAGCTCGTCTGTTGGATCGGATCACACGGGCCAGCCTTCACCCCACACGTGCATTAGTGAGCTTTGGCCGCCCATGACCCCATCGCCGGTTCACCACTGTTCCTTCCTTGAACCACTTTTGATAGATACTGACCACTGCAGACCGGGAACACCCCACAAGAGCTGCAGTTTTGGAGATGCTCTGATCCAGTGGTCTAGCCATCACAATTTGGCCCTTCATCAAACTCGCTCAAATCCTTACGCTCGTCCATTTTTCCTGCTTCTAACACATCAAGTTGAGGACAAAATGTTCACTTGCTGCCTAATATATCCCACCCACTAACAGGCGCCATGATGAGGATATCATCAGTCTTATTCACTTCACCTCTCACTGCTCATGCTGATCGGTGTAAACTGATAAGGGAGAAAACAAAAAATATGGATTATAATGGAATCACACAACAACTTAACAGAACACCAAGGGCAACCCGTTTCATGTGTACAGCATTTCATTCTCATCCCCATGAATTAAAATGGGTATTAATTTTATTGTATTTTGATTTTGTTTTGGACTTCAGGAGAAACACGAAGAAATCACGGCTGAAATGCGCCTTTGCCCCTTGTGTCAAAGACGACAGAGAGACAGCGAGGCTCTTTCTTTTCACCTGACTAAAAAACACAGTGTGCATCCAGCATGTCTCGATAACCTGCTCATCACTGTGAGTATTTAAATATTACTGCTGTTCTCAACTGTTCTCTTTTAAAATGATTGGTTAATGAATTTTTAAACAAATATTCCAGACTGTAATGTACACTATATTGCCAAAAGTTTTGGGACAGCCCTCCAAATCACTGAATTCAGGTGTTGTTTTGCAGGGGTTGTGTTTGGCCCCTTAGTTCCAGTGAAAGGAACTCTTAATGCTTCAGCATACCAAGACATTTTGGGCAATTTCATTCTCCCAACTTTGTGGGAATGCAAGTTGTGAGTTTGGTGTGGAGGAACTTGACTATTCTGTACAGAGTCCTGACCTCAACCTGATAGAACACCTTTGGGATGAATTAGAGTGGAGACTGTGAGCCAGGCCAAAACTGGGACGTCTGCCTTTATATGCACATGAAAGTAATATGGAGTTGCCCCGCCCTTTGTAACTATAACAGCTTTAACTCTTCTGGGAAGGCTTTCACAAGGTTTAGGAGTGTGTTTATGGGAATATTTGACCATTCCTCTAGAAGTGAAGGCCTGGCTCGCAGTCTCCACTCTAATTCATCCCAAAGGTGTTCTATCAGGTTGAGGTCAGGACTCTGTGAAGTTCCTCCACACCAAACTCACTCATCCATGTCTTTATGGACCTTGCTTTGTGCACTGGTGTACAGTCATGTTGGAACAGGAAGGGGTCATCCCCAAACTGTTTCCACAAAGATGGGAGCATGAAATTGTCCAAAATGTCTTGGTATGCTGAAGCATTAAGAGTTCCTTTCACTGGAACTAAGGGGCCAAGAACACCCAAACAACACCTGAATTCAATGATTTGGAGTGGTGTCCCAAAACTTTTGGCAATACAGTGTATTTTCCAGGCTGTCACAATTCTGGTTTAGTTAAATAGTCAACAGAGACAAAATGGATGAATAAATTATTTTGTAGCAGTTGCACTACAAACAGATCAATTTGATTTACATGGTGTACATTAGATAGTTCATGAAACTGTTGGATTAATTATTTCCCCCTTGTTTCCTCTTTCCTCCCTGTTTTTCAAGGCACCATATGCAAACCATTCCAGTGGAGTCAGAGAATTCAGTACACAAAATATCAGTAAGTTTTCCATCACCGTATGATCACACATGGATATCAATACTGCTCACACATAGCATGTAAGTCTCTTATGGTATTGGTTTTTAACCAGGAATTAAAATGTTTACATTTCTTTCCTTGAAAGATGACACGTCACAGAAAACGTCCTCAGAAAACACCAAATTCCCTTTAATGCAACTTCAGCAAGATGATTCTTCCCAGGAATATGACTCGCATGGTGAATCAGGAGTAGGGAACGGAGCAAGCAGCTATAGTGACCCAGAAGCCTCAGTCAAAGAAGAAAAATCCAACGCTAAAAACAATGCTAGCCACCCTTTCAAGTGTTACTCATGTCTGGAATTCTTTACTCATAAATCAGCATTAAGTGTACATTACAATTCAGCCACACATATCCAGAAGATGAGAACAGGAGCAGGGAATGACAGTGATTCCTCGACCCCTGTTATGGCTTACCCTTATGTGTCGAACAAACCGTACCAGTGTGACGTGTGTCACGTCTCCTACTTTTATTCCTTCGGCTTGGAGAGCCATCTAAAGTCTGTATTGCACCAAAGTCGTACCAGGAAGGCTGGGAATACTGCAGCTAATTCCAAAACGAATACAGAAATCATGGTGTCAAACCTGGCAGGCACGACGGTAGCTAATGCCACACAGTTAGCTAGTGCGAAGACCTGTAGTAATTGTGTGACCCAAGCAGAGAAGGTTCAGCTTCAGCCTGCTTCCTCTTTGCTTTCTGCTTCAGTGATGTCAGCTCAGGCAGTGCCGACTGTTCTTCCTCTCTTAACATTAGCTCCAAACTCTGTTCCACACACTATTGTCCCTTCTGTCTTTCCTCCACCTGGGACTTCATCTACTCAGCTAATACCCCAAACTCAGATGCTAATGCCGCTGATCATGAATGGGCTCCAAGCCCAAAGTGCGACACCAGACGGCTCTCAACAAATAGTGCAGCAAGCCGTCCCGGTCCTTGGTATCTGCTCAGCGCAGCAGGTTCAAGGACTCAGCTCAAGTGATTCCCAAAGTCAGTCAGCGGCTACTGGAGTCTCCAGTGCATCTCGTACACCTTTAGAAACAAAAAGGAGTGTTGATGGGGTGGGAGCGAAAGTGAAATTTGAAATCAAAGAAGAGCCTTGTGATCAAGAGGTATCAGAGATGATGCCCCGTACAGCAGACGCTATCACTCAGGTAGATTTAAAACAAGAGAATAACAGCATGTGGGATGGAATTGAGGATAGTATAGAGTGTGGTGACCAGCAGCCGAGCAAAGCCATAGGGCTGAGCGTGGGGATGAATTCAAAAAGACGACGTTCGGATACCTCAACTACTGAGGACCTTCAGAGCTCACATGTTACCAAATCCAGACCTCCAAAATGCAGCTCCTCACATACACATCTAGCCTCAAAGCCTTCAAGTACCAAACCTCTTTCAAGCTCCACCTCGGAAGCTCCAGCACTGACCGAGTTTCAGTCGCAGGTCCTGTGGGCCTTTTTCGAGTCACGAAACGAGGCTGATTCTGAAATCCCACCAAGAGAAGACTGCGAAGCTCTCGGCAGGGAAGTGGGACTAACTGAGGATGAGGTACAAAAATGGCTAATGGACACGCATCGCACCAAAGACGGGCATCGGGTGGATGTACAGACTCTCTATGAGAGACAAGGAAGCACAGAGGATGATGAAGACGCTCTGATGATTGATGAAAGTGGGGGAATGGTTCTCCGCTCCACCACGGACTTCCTTTCCGATGAAGAGGATGCAGATGATGAACAGACCATAGTGGATAAAAAGAGAAAAAGGGGCATGGATTAGTAGGATTCACACGAGGAACCAGGAATGGCAGAGTGCTGATTTCTACCTTCATTTACAACATACCGATCCTCCAGTCGACCCTCAAGGTTTTTCAGTCCCTCGCGGATCGTTGGAGAAAAATCGGCGGCACCACTTACTTAACCTCAGGGTCTAAAGTCATTTCCAAGGTAGTTCTGTATATTAAACGTTTCTGCGTGTTTGTATAATTTGTTACTCACTTGCTTCTGTTCTGTATTGAGAGCTGCTTGATAAACGCACACTACAGTTGTTCACTCTATCATTTTTGTCTCAATACGATTAATATGTACAGTATATAAATATATATTAAACCATGTATAAATGTTTATTAATAAAATTATGCTTTATTTGTACTACACTTATTTATTTTAATTGCATTATTGCCTACAGTTATGAGTATAAACAAACCATACTGGTTTATCTGGTTGACAGCTTTTCTTAAAAAAACATTCTGTGCATAATTTGCATTCATTAATTCTCTATATACTAGTGCACCAACAGGTATCATCATACTTATGCTTTCATAAAGACAAGATTAAATATTTCATTAAAAATTCATGTACAAAAATTCAGGCTCCTGGTGGTCTAGCAGCAGGATCCTGCACTCTCGATGCCATGGCCCGGGTTCCATTCCTGGGAGTCCACTCTCAGCGCCGGTCCCAAGTCCGGAGTAAATGGGAGGGTTGTGTCAGCCGGTGTAAAACCAAACAAATAAAAAATGATCCGCTGTGGCGACCCCAAATAGAGAGCAGCCGAAAGAACATCATCATTCATGTACAAAAACTTAATGACACAATTTTATTTCTGTATTATCCAACCGTTAGTTCCAGTCCTATAATTCAATCGGTCGAGCAGCGTTCCAAGAGTGCTTATATTTCGTATAACCACACTGGGATCCACTCGTGTGTTCACCTCATAAAATTCCACTTCCTGAGGTAGTTTAAAATTGTTATTACAGTAGAATTAGACTTAGCGATGTGGCACAACCTTGTTTTTTGAGAAACTCCAATAATAGGAGTAAAAGAAACTGTGAGACCTGGATCACTTATCCCAGAGATGCAAAAATAAACAAGTGTGGACCGTGAGCTGACCCTCAATGATCTGGTACTAAGGTTGATCTCAGTGCAGTGAAGATGAGGATCTTGTGGTTCATAGCACCGCTAAATGGTCAGGAAATTAACTTAAAGAAATCAAATTAAATATATATATATATATATATATATATATATATATATATAAATGGACAGCATATTCACACTTCCTGTAATACCTGACAAGGCTGAACAGCTCTAAAGGAATCTTCACCACCCCTTGACACAAATATTTGAAATATTTTATATTTTAAGGTTTGCACATATGGATGGCATGGAGGTATTTTCATAACAAATGCAATGTCAACTCATTTCCTGATGTGTTTTCTAGAATGTCATCGTACACAGTAGTATAATGTTTTCCATTCAGTGGAACTAAGGCCAAGTATGCATTTGAGCAGGCAGAATATTCCTGGCATCTGTTCCATTTCGGTTCACATATCAAACCGTCAAACGGTGCACCTTTGATAATTTCCCCATGCTGCTTCATAACTACTTTCTTGGCTATAGAAACCTACTCTAAGTAGCACATCAGTTCGTGTCCTGATGTTTCTTTCAGATTCACTTCCAGGTTCAGACGCCTACGAGTTCACAACAATAACTGACCGGCAAAGTGCCAGCAGGGTAGAACAGACTTTTAGACCAGTTTTAGACTGTGTGATTTAAGATTTCAGATTATGTCTTGCTACACCGTACAAAATGCCCTCCATAAAACCCTTGGTGGAATTCTGTGACAAAGATCCTGCCCTGCGATCAAAGAAAATGACTGCAGGTTCTTGCAGAGTCAAAATTACTTCAAAGTCGGCATGAGGTGATATGGTGATACGTTTTTCCATGCCACAGCATATTTAATTTACATTATGCGTTATCGTATGTTGTCCTCTTATTGGTGACTTTTAGATGAGCATCACAGTGTGATCACATTGAGGTTGTAAGCAAAAACGTTTAGAGAAGAAGGCCATATTTTCCAAACCACTCAGTGACCTCTTGTGCCCTGTGGATTTGGGGTGGAACCATCCTGGAAGAGGCCACGCCCATCAGAATAGAAATGTTTCATCACAGAGTAATTTATTTTATATATAATATTTATATATATATATATATATATATATATATATATATATATATATATATAATATTTATTTTATTTTAAAAAGACATACTGGCTCTGTTATCTTCGGACCTGCATCATTTGTTTACACTGTATGAGTATTTTTAATGTAACGATTCAGTCTTCACTAAAAACCATACTGTTGACTCAAGAGAGCCTTTTTGCTGATGGAGAACTGAAGAGATTATAAACTCTTTAATCATCACAAACAGAAATATTAAATATCATCAGACAGATCAATACAATTTCCAGTATTTATTAAGCTATAATATTATTTAAACACTCACTATTCAGTTTTCTGACAAGAGTTCTAAAACTTTAACTTCCACACATCCATCACACATTAATTCAGAGGTCTGGAAGAAGCTGTATCGGGTGTTTATATGATATTTAATAAACCATGATAACAGGAAAGTTTGCCCTGGTTAAGAATACTTTCAATTAATTTGCTGGAAAAAAACTTTTTTCCCCCTAAATCTGCAAAAAAATTCCCTCATCTCAACATTTTATACGGTCAGGCTGATGATATTGATTTGCCTAAACTGCACATATTTACATTTCACTTCAGACACGTATTCATTCTCGTTCTAACGAATGAATAAAATGTTAGCTACAGTTACTTCACAGTACATGAGCTTTAAGAAGCGCTGCATAGTGATCTGGCCGAAATCTCTGAAGATACACCTCCATTTTCCCCTGTGCTTTCTGTTCACCTCCGAGACCTTCCGAGTCAGAGAGAAAGACAGAAAATGTGGTATTGAGAACAAATAGATGGACAAGCTAATACACAGATATTAATGAGCAATTTAGCATCTATCCAGATG
This sequence comes from Hemibagrus wyckioides, assembly GCF_019097595.1. Classification (NCBI taxonomy): domain Eukaryota; kingdom Metazoa; phylum Chordata; class Actinopteri; order Siluriformes; family Bagridae; genus Hemibagrus; species Hemibagrus wyckioides. Next base: position 6,218,527 of record NC_080732.1, on the reverse strand, counting down.
GATCTGTCTCTTTATCAACCAGTCTAATTGATTCACAGGTTTAAACACATTCCTCTATCTGGTATGATTTACGAGTATCTAAGGAAAATAAAGGAAAATTCTCTTATCCCAAGCAACTTAATGTCATTTATATAACTAAGCACTTCAGTGGCAGCAGTGAGGTTTGAACTAACAACCTTCTGGTCATAACCACTGAACTACCGTAACATGGAGCCTCCTATACTCTCTAATAAGTATAATGATTATCTGCTATAAAATCTACAATATTCAAGTCAGCATGGGTTTTCATTCCAACTGATCACAAGCTACACCTGAGTCTACTGAAAGCCAAGATCACTTGATTAAACAGGTGTGGTTTCTGCCTGACTGGAATGAAAACCTGCACCTGCACTGGCCATTTGCGGATCAGATCGGACATCCCTGACATACACCGTATTATCGTAATGGTCACTTAATAAATATGGTCAGAAAACATTATGCAAATGCCACATATTGGATTTGGGTCTTGTCTTTTAATAGTTTTTTAATGGTTTGTGATCATACATATAATCAAATCTTGGCACTATCTATTTAGATTTTTTCCCTAATTTTAGACATATTTTATTTTCTGCAGGCGGCAGTGCCAGTTCTGTCTGCCAACTGGCTCTCAGGTGGTGAATTTGGTTAAACGAAGAAAAAAACCCCGCATTTATTGTCCTTATGCTGCTTTCCAAATATGACTGGACTGGCTATACTAGGAATTCTGCATCTGCACTGGGAATGACCATAATTTGCAATATCAATAATTATATCAATTGTCAATAATAATATCAATGCATTGTTGATTATTACAGTATATCATACAAACATTATTCAACACAAGCTCACTACTCTTCAGTTACCTAATTTTTGAGCCGTCTTCTCGATACTCTGCATCGTAGACGCCGTCTCAACCCCTTCCGAAACAAGAACTTCAATCTCTCCAACGCAGTAGCCAAAATCGGCCTGATCCAGATCGACCCGGACTCTTTGGTCCTCCACTTCGCACTCCAGCGCATAAGAACACCTTACAGTGGTGTACTCCGCAAAACACTCCAGGTTCATATCCTGCAGCCACTTTTCAAACTCAGCATGAACGTCTTTATCGCAGGAGTCTGTGGTGGGTTCTGCATAAATGCCCATGATAGACATGAGCTCAGCTCTGATGTGAAGCACATCAGTGATCTCTCTGTAATTGGTGCACACATCCTGTGCCCTTGTCTTTGTATTCGGATTTGATGACGTGGGCCGTTTTAGCTCCCAGGATCCTTCTCGTTTTCTCAGCCAGAAATCTTTTAGGGTCAGTGTGAAGTCTGCTGTGTCGAGGTACTGGTCTTTAAATTCATACTGACCCAAACAAACAGCTAGGAGAAGGGAAGAGATAAAGAAAATGTCAGCTCATGTTCCTACACCTGGTCAGTGAAGGTCCTGTGGTGACTGCTGTTAACTGACGGCTGGGGTCAAGGCGGGGCTAATAAAATTGTATTGTGAAAAACAAAAGAATCCATCTATTTTATTTGCATGAGAAATAAATGTCCCGAACAATCCAATGACCAATCACTGATCACTATTGTTCCTAACAACCAATCACTGATCACTATTGTTCCTAACAACCAATCACTGATCACCATTATTCCTAACAATCAATCACTGATCAACATTGTCCCTTTTGTTCCACCCCTGCACTTTGGTCTTCATTTTAAATCATTCTTGGCGATAATTACTATAATTTATAGTTATTCATTCTGTAACCATTTTATTCATGTTTACAAAGTAATACTACCTATTTTCTTGTATGTTCTTATAAAGATTAGGCAGCTTATTTCTATAGAAAATAAGGAAGTAGTTACTGTATAACTTGACAACAACTATGTTTTATTCATCATCATAAAATCTTACTTCTTCATGAAACACGTGCTGATATGCAAAGGAACATGATGATTCGGTGTACACCGATTAGGCATAACATTATGAGCAGTGACAGGTGAATAACACTGATGATCTCATCATGGCACCTGTTAGTGGGTGGGATATATTAGGCAGCAGGTGAACATTTTGTCCTCAAAGTTGAGGTGTTAGAAGCAGGAAAAATGGGCAAGTGTAAGGATTTGAGCGAGTTTGACAAGAGTGTGACTGCTAGACGACTGGATCAGAGCATCTATAAAACTGCAGCTATTGTGGGGTGTTCCCGGTCTGCAGTGGTCAGTATCTATCAAAAATGGTCCAAGGAAGGAACAGTGGTGAACCAGCCAAGGCTGGCCCGTGTGATCCGATCCAACAGACGAGCTACTGTTGCTCAAACTGCTGAAGAAGTTAATGCTGGTTCTGATAGAAAGGTCTCAGAATACACAGTGCATGACGGGTCAGGGCTGTTTTTGGCAGCAAAAGGGGGACCAACACAATATTAGGCAGGTGGTCATAATGTTATGCCTGGTCGGTGTATATGCAAATGTGCCCGTGACGTCATCTCGCGACTTCGTGTTACTTTTTAAAGCATGCATTAGCTACTTTCCCTGGAAAAGAGTAGGCATCAATCTCAGTACTATAGTGATGCAGGACACCAGGAATAATCACAGAAATCCAGCTGAGAATGAAACACACCTCCAATGTCCTTCAGTTTCTCTAGGATGTGTGAGTCACACACGAACTTCCTCTCCACCTCCACGTGCATTACTCTGAAATAAAGAAGAATAAAAGGAAAACGTGCAACTTAGCAGTCAATTGAATGCATTATGAACACACCTGTTTATAATGATAATGTCCTCACTCAAAGCTTCATGCAATCCCATAATGCATTTCCACCAGCGGCTTCATGACTGGCTTCTCGGCAAGAATTTCAATATAAAAGTTCACCTCTGACTGAACAAATGCATTTTTTCTTTAAGTTGCTCTAAAGCTCAACGTTTGTCAAAACGACTGGTAGGGCAAATAAATAAATAAATAAATAAATCTGGGTCATTTGCACCAGTATCTGTACAATGTGTAATAGTGCTATGTAATGGACTGGCACCCTGTCCAGAGCGTCCACTGCCCTGAGTCCACTGATAGGCTCCAGGCTCTCAGCCACCCTGCATTGGTTCAGAAAATGTTATATATTTTGTTTCTTTTAACAATCTTAGTACTTATCATGTGTGTAAACATTATTCTAACATTCTGAGGCATAATAAATGATTTATATGCTATAAACGTTTAAGTAAAACAACATTTTGTAAACACTCCATAACTAATAAAAAAACATCAAAAACTGTGTCTCTTTATCTATCTATCTACTTTTGGATAATAGATAGATAGATAGATAGATAGATAGATAGATAGATAGATAGATAGATAGATAGATAGATAGATACATACATACATACATACATAAAGAGGCACATAATTTACAATAATGTAGATTATGTACAGACACAAACATAAAATATTATACTTTATTAATTTTTTTGTATATTTAGGCTCTGCATAGATCTTGGCATCAGTAGGGCATAAATAGATCAGTATTAATCACAATTTTCTATTGTGAAATACAATAGAAGACAGTATAATATAAACTGTATTTAAGATGTTATTAAATTGTTCTGTTTTATACAATCATTGTGGAATATGTAAGGAATGAAATTCAACAGGAAAATAATATATGACAGTCTGATAGATAAATGAGAATGAGTCAGTGTGTTTTATTCCTCTTATACTATATGACAAAAGTTACAATTTTCCATTTAACGCTCAATGATATGTTGTGATTTTTAACCATTTGGAGTTATATATTGCCGACAGTTTTGGGACGTCTGCCTTTACATGCACATGAATTTAATATGGAGTTCTCCCACCCTTTGCAGTTATAACAGCTTCAATTCTTCTGGGAAGGCTTTCCACAAGGTTTAGGATTGTGTTTATGGGAATTTTTGACCATTCCACTTGAAATGCATTTGTGAGGTCAGGCACTGATGCTGGACGAGAAGGCCTGGCTCACAGTCTCCACTTTAATTCATCCCAAAGGTGTTCTATCAGGTTGAGGTCAGGACTCTGTGCAGGACAGTCCACACCAAACTCACTCATCCATGTATTTATGGACCTTGCTTTGTGCACTGGTGTGCAGTCATGTTGAAACAGAAAGGGGTCATCCCCAAACTGTTCCCACAAAGTTGGGAGCATAAAATTGTCCAAAATGCCTTGGTATGAAGCTGAAGCATTAAGAGTTCCTTTCACTGGAACTAAGGGGCCGAGCCCAACCCCTGAATTCAATGATTTGGAGGAGTGTCCCAAAACTTTTGGCAATATAAGTGTATATATTAAATTTTGTTGAACATCAGCAAGACAGGTAAATGTCTGTCATCACTTACAGCTTATAGCAGCTCTCTTTTACTCTCTGCTGTATTTAATTCTCTACTTAACACCTACCTTCTGTAAATAATAAGTAAGTGACTCTCTCACATTATACACCGATCAGGCATAACGTTATAACCACTGAGAGGTGAAGTGAGTAACACTGATGATCTCCTCATCATGGCGCCTGTTAGTGGGTGGGATATATTAGGCAGCAAGTAGAACATTTTCTCCTCAAAGTTGATGTGTTAGAAGCAGGAAAAATGGACAAGTGTAAGGATTTGAGCGAGTTTGACAAGGGCCAAATTGTGATGGCTAGACCACTGGATCAGAGCATCTCCAAAACTGCAGCTCTTGTGGGGTGTTCCCGGTCTGCAGTGGTCAGTATCTATCAAAAGTGGTCCAAGGAAGGAACAGTGGTGAACCGGCGACAGGGTCATGGCTAAGCCAAGGCTCACTGGTGCACATGTGATGTGATCCGATCCAACAGACGAGCTAGTTAATGCTGGTTCTGATAGAAAGGTGTCCGAATACACTGAGTCAGGGTTGTTTTGGCAGCACCATATTAGGTTATAATGCTCACAATGTTAAGCACTGGTCGGTGTATATATGCTTATATAAATATATATACGATTACATAAGCAACTTTCTTTGATAGATAACATTTTTGTTTTGTTTGTTTGTTTTTAATTATTATTATTTCTTATTGGCCTTAGATTATGTCTAACCACACAAGTTGCTGTGTAAGCTGTTAATATAGACTGAATAATGGATTAAAAGGAAGGAATTCAAAATCACACAGATTTATATGAATGTACAGCCCGTCAAAGAAAATAAATCGAGAGCATTAAAACCAATCAGATGAAGATAGTCGAGGTTCTCTGCGGTAATAAAATAAATAAATAAATAAAGGCAGGGTGTTAAAACTGCACATTGTTTAATGTGTTTATCAGTTCAGTTAATCACTGTGGCTGTGGGTGAAAATGCGTCTTGGTTAACGTGTGTGGGCTTTGGGGGGTGCTGTTGTGTGTTTACTACAGGGTGGGAGAGAGAGAGAGAGAGAGAGAGGGAGAGGGAGAGAGAGAGAAGAAAAACTTTTCAGTGTTGTAGAGCGACAGGAAGCGCTGCAGTGAGTCGTCACCATGCAGGTAAACGCTTTCACTAATTGCTTTAGTGTTAATTAAACCACGTTATGGCTGAATTAAGCAAAGATCCGGGGTGTTGTCGACTTGATTGCGCCGGGGAGGAAAAAATAATAATCTTCGACTAATTGCTGTATAGCGTGTTGAATTCTTTCAGTGTGTCTTTTAGTTGGATTTCGGCTCTGCTAAATGGCAAACTTTTCTGCTTCGTAGCTCTTTTTCCCCCCCCCGTAGCACGCCGTTGATTATTCGGGCGTCAATGATGGAGCACGGCGATGATCAAGAAAAAGAAATAAATAGTTGTGTTTGTCACTAATTATGTTGTCGGTGGACGAAGTTAGGTAGCGAAGGGCACGGTTCGGATTTGTTAAGCGGTGTAAAGAAGGGCGATCAGCGGGTATGTTTAAATTTATCCACGTCTGTTAGAGGACTCTCTAAAGGCATTAATTAAACAGCTTTAGTCGGTGTAGGCCTCAGTTTCCGGCGGGCGGTGTGCACTGCGTCCCCCACCAACAGGCTACAATCTGCGGATAAGGACACTAATCAAGGCCGTGGCTTTAAATGAGAAGGGGAGAAAAGCCTATTTACGAAAATTCAATTAATGCATTTGGACTTTGACTCTGTTTTTTCGGTACAAAGCCGAGGCATATCCCAGCTCGCTGTGCAATTTGTCCGCTTGTGCTTCAAGTTCGAGCTTTAATTTAAGTTAAAAGACGCGTCTCGCAGCTTGATAAGCGATGCATAATTAGTTAGCTAGCCAATTTTGTTTAGTTTTCCTAGATGGCTAGGTGAGGTGGCAGGCGAATTTTGCTTCTTTGACCCAAATCGCGGTATCGTAATGAAATTATCCCAGGCTCGATTAAAGTTGGAATCGACCAGGGTCCGAAACAGAGCAGAATGACTGAGCTTTAAACGTTAGGTTTCGTGATAATCGAGCTAATTGGAGTGTTAGCTAGCCAGGATAGCTAACCCTGCCAATTGGTTCTTGCTAATGAGGCTGTGGCTTAATTAAAAAAATTATCCGGAGATAACGGACGCCCCGGGACTCTTAAATACATCTGGATTCCACGGATTGTTTCGTAGGTATCATTTTTGTGGGCTCTGCTGTACTTGGGTGAGTTCCGAGTACTTTTATTTAGGCGTGCAGGACAAACTGTGTGTGTAGCACGAAAGCTAATTGGCGTAGCGGATAGACCACTGCAAATGGACACTATTGGCATTTCCTTAAATAGTTGCATCATACACCGAAATGTCTCAATTACATCGCATGGAAATGGATACGAAACTGCGCTTAATTAATTCCGAATGAATATTTTCAGTTTGCTGATTATTTAAATGATCTTCAGACGACGAGTGTTGTTTTTGTTTATTTATTTATTTTAAAGCGACATTACACTGCAGCAAAATCATCACGATGAGTTTTTCATCTCCTTTGCAATTGCCATCAATGATAATCTCATTATATAATGCTTAGCGAATCTTTTTAAGTCATTTCCATGCTGTTAATTAAGCTGTTGGGGTGGATTGTGTAATATTGACAAGTTCCACTGCGTTGTCCTTAGCAGTATAAATATAGACCATTTATTTATTTATATAGGGATTTACTTGTTTATTTGCAGACATATGAAGCAATGGTTAGGCATCTAGCTTATTATACTGTACATGTGTGTGTATACAATGTTGTATTTTTTGCCCCAGCTTTACCTTGACCTCCTTACCATCTCGTTTTAATGGGTTATTAATTACACCAATCAGTAGGTGGCAGATAATTGACCACATTTCCTCCAGTATTCTTCTGAGGAAAATAATTCTTCATGGATTCATTTGGTAACTGAAGGTTCTACTTGGCATCCTTTCCTATAGGGAAACGCGCTGTAGGGTTCCACACCGAACCCCTATAGGGGTTGGTAACAATGCTGTGTTGCGTTGATACCACAGCGGCGTTGAATTCACGAGGCACACGGTTATGTTTCTGACTAATGCGGTTTTATTTCAACTGTTTCTAAGCCTAAGAGTTAGGTAGTAAGAGAGCTAGTTAGTTAACAGAGAATAACAAGGGAAGGAGTCTCCAGTCGCAGAGCTCTTTTAACAGTATTTGGATTTCTTGATGCATGATAAACCTCATTTTGTCTTGTTAATATACGTCTTATTAGCAAAGAGGGTCATGATGATCATAATCGTTATAGCACGTTGTTATAACGAGCTAATTGATCCTCGTTGTAATTCTATTAGATTAAATGTACATGCAACTACTGATGCATCTGACAGATTCATGAACATCCCCCTATTAAGTGATGTTTGTGATAATGTGCAGGAAAGATGGCTAAATATGACCATAACTATGCAATACACAGTCCTAGATAAGCTAGGACAACTCCGTACACAGCAGTTAATAAGCACGGTCCAGCCTGATACTTTCATGTTTCTTACATTTGATTCGCAGATAATCCAAATTATTAAATTTAAGCTTCCCATTTTTCTCACCGATAAAGTGCATTGTTTTGTTGGGTCATTATCTTGATGCATTTCTCTGTAAACTGGCAGCTACAGTGTTTCTGTAGACTTCTGAATTCGTTCTGCTGCCACCGTCATGAGATCCATCATCAATAAAAATCAGCAAGACTGCTCCAGAAGTTGCCATGCAAGCCCAAGCCATGACACTACTCCACTGTGCTTGACTGATGAGCTGATGACATTGTTTTGGATCACGAGCGATCCTTTCTTTCTCCACTTTCTCCACATTTTGGGCTTTCCATGACTTTGGTAATGGTCAATTTTGTTTCCAGGACTTTTGTGGCTCTGTACTGTTTTTGCAACTTCCAGTTTGGCTTTCTGATTTTTACTGCGTCTTTTTCGGTATTGTCTCAACAATATCTCGTATCTCTCACTATCTCTGCTCTCAAAGTTGTCTTCGAACAGCAGATTGCAATATCTTCACTCCTGATCTGTGGCGGTTGTTAGTGATGTCACTGTTTGGTTTTTACTCACAGTTCTCACAATGTTTATCAACTGCTGCTGTTAGGGTTTTTTTTTTTTGCTGAGGTGATTGATCTGGTGTTTAGTACACTAGTGATTTTTCTTCTTCAGGACATTCCAAGTTGTATTTGCTTGAGCTGTGGCTCAAGTTTTTCCACTTTTTTTCCTCCCATAAACAGTTCTCTGGTCTCTGTTATATTCTTCACAGGTAAAACCCAGGGCTTAAACCAAGCCTACTCACTCAGATCTATTTATTGTTAAACAGGGCACGCCTGGGCAACTCAAAAACACCTGCCAGTCACATGTTCCAATATATTTGATTAACTTGAACAAAGGGTGGGTTCAAACAAAAGGTGTCATGTTCTATGCTGTTGAACACATCGAGATGTAAAAAAAAAACAAAAAAAACAGGAAATGAATAATTTCTGAGAACCTCTGAACTGAGTGTCATCATTTCCATATTCTTCTTTTGAGCTCCAGTGTTGAGCAGAAGAAGCAGCAGCCTTGCCGTTCCAATACTTTTGGAGAGTGACTCTCAACAAGCTTACCATGGCATTATATAGGTCTCTGAGCAGTCAAAACATGGGACAGGAGCATTTTAAGTTGCAGTAAAGTATTACAGTGACAGGGTGTTTTAGTCAAATTGTGATCTTGTGCTTTGAAAATTGGTAAATATTAGGTCTGGTTATCTTCATCTGTATTCATTTGTCTGTTAGTGTTCAGAAGCTGCATCTTTACTTCTACTGCCTGGATAAGTACACATGACGAACCTCAAAGCCTGAATGAATTTACAAAATATTGTACAGAAATTCAGAAAGGTGTTGGGTGTTAGCAGTGAACTATATTCTGGTGCGTCATGACCATTTACTTGATCTGTGAAATTGACTTGAGGTTTGCGATGTGCTTATACATTTTGGGCGGATGCAAAAGAGCAGCTAGAGTGATTTTTAGAGATTTTTAATAACGTTGCAATAAAATCTTATTGACAATTCCACTGAATGTTACGGAAGTATTTTCCGGGCTATTTTTAGAACTCATTGCACATTGTAATTGCAGTTGCTTTTCTATTTGTGGATACATAAATTGTGATTTTTTTTTTGGCATTTTCGTTTACATGAATATATAATGTCTGGCAAATTTAAAATATGAAAGCAATGTCAACTTGTAATTCCATTTCCCATGTCTTATGAGTTGTTATACTTACTCGCGCCACATATAGAGTTTGAATCACAATTTACTTTGCATTTATCTAACACCTTGCACAGGAACAAGTTAATGAGTGTAAGGGTAGGAGTGTACTTTGGGGCGTGGTTGTATTTGGAAGTGAGCCAAATAGAACATGATAATGATAGTATAAAAATAAATTGGTCTAAATTTGTTTTCTAGCAACAGTGACTTTATTAACATTGTTATAGCACTGTTACTACTAAGGGGTTCGAACCTGAAATCACCACAACCACCCTTTCCCTAATTCAGGGGTGTCCAGTCTTATCCGAAAAGGGCCGGTGTGGATACAGGTTTTCATTCCAACCAAGCAGAAGCCACACCTGAGTCAGTTGAAAGCCAAGATCAGCTGATCAAACAGGTGAAATCAGGTGTGTCTCCTGCTTGATTGGAATGAAAACCTCCACCCACCCCAGCCCTTTGTGGATAAGATTGGACATCCCTGTACTTAGCGGTGCGTCTGGGTGATAGACTTTAGTGTGGGTCCATTGATCTACTCCAAATCTTGAAATGAATCAGGAAAATTGACTAAAATTATGTAACTAAACTAAAGAAACTATTGATACTCTTCAGAAGCCAGTACCTAATGGTGTCTTTTCTATTTCAGGAGGAGCTGGGAGAGACCATGGGTGGGGACAGCGATGGGGGGTCAATGTGGCTGTGTCCTTTGTGTCAACAAGGTCAATTAGACCGGGATGGTCTTGCTTTGCACCTGGCTGAAAAACACAGCGTGCTTCCTGCTTGCCTTGATAAGCTGCTGGACATTGTGAGTTTTTTTTTTTATATCATTATTTCAGTGTGGAATATTGTGGTGTGGGTGATTTGTGTGGCATTTTATTCATTTTAAGCACCTAAAAGTACCGTTAATAACGTTCATAATATGTAATATAATTTATGTACCAGTTGGATTGTGGAAGACTATAAATAATATACAGTACCATTCATTATAGCTTAAGTGTGCTTTTTTAATTTTACTCTGTTAAGGCGGCTCCCAAACACTGTTCCAGTGATGAAGACAGAGAGTCTGGTACACAAAATGATATCAGTAAGTTTAGGCCTCATCTTTCATTGCAGGCATTTACTACTAGATCATACCAAAAGAAATGAATGGACTTAAAAACATACCAACTTTCAATTTTATTTATTGTTTTTTTTCCCCAAGATGGCACATCACAGCAGCAGTGTTCAGAAAACTCACCTTTAATGGAGTCTCAAAAAGAAGCTGTGTCCAGTGTAACTGACCAAGATGGTTCCTCCCAGGAAAAAGAATTGTGTGATGAATTGGGAGGAGTGGGAAATGAGAATGACTGGAGTAATATGGAATCCAATCAGGATAATGTTACGCAACCTGAAAGGTCAGAAGCCTCGGTCAGTGATGATAAATCCAATGATAAAAGCAATGCTGCTGCTGATGGCGATGTTAACCACCCTTTCAAGTGTCACGCATGTTTGGAATTCTTTCCCACCAGATCGGCATTGAGTGTACATTATAATTCAGCCACTCATATCCAAAGGATGAGAACAGGAGCAGGGAATGACAGCGAGTCCTCGACCCCTATTCCCGCTCGCCCTTACGTCTCTAACAAACCTTACCAGTGTGCAGTGTGTCGTGTCTCGTATAACCATGCCATCACTTTGGAAAGTCATTTAAAGTCCGTATTGCATCAGAGTCGTAGCAGAAATGCTGGAAATGCTGCAATTAATTCCACAACAAATGCAGGAAATGGAAATGTAGCAGCAAACGTGGCAGCCACTACTGTGGCTAATACCACACAGTTAGCTTATGTTACGACCAGTAATTGTGTCACCCAAGCAAGCTTGACTGCATCTCAAGCGATAACCAAAGATGAAGAACAGGTTAAGCCTCAGCCTGCACCCTCATTGCTTTCTTCTCCAGTGGCTTCAGCTCAGGCAGTATCAGCGTTTCTTACTCTCTTAACCTCTAGTCCAAACTCTGTCCCACAGTCCATCCTCCCCTCTCTCTTTGCTGCTGGAACAGGTGCTGCAACAGGAACAGCAACTCCTCATCTAATAACCCAGCCTCAAATGCTTATGCCCCTCATCTTGAATGGACTCCAACCCCAGAGTCCATCCTCAGAGTCCCCCAAACAACTTTTGCAGCAAACAGTACCGGTCCTTGGTCTCAGCGCAGCACAGCAGGCTCTCTTGGCCCAAGGACTTAGTGGATTGCAAAATCAGTGGGCCGCTTTTAGACTCTCCAATGCAGCTCAGATGTCTTCAGAAGAGAATGACAGTAGTGCTGATAAGGGAGCAGGCACAAAAGTAAAAATTGAGGAATCGCACCAGGAGTCTTGCGATCAACAAGTGCCACAGACCTCTGAAGAAGCCTGGACCACGGATGAAGGTTCTGTGAAAAGCGCTATTAATAAAGTAGAGGTTAAAAAAGAGTGCAACAGCTTAAACTACGAGAATCAAGGTGTTGATGAGGGCATGGAATGCAATGACAAGAAGCAAGAGAAGGATAATATGGATATGGAAAGCATGGACGAAGAGGGGGATCTGGGAGAGAATGCAAAAAGAAGTTCTGATGCAAATAAAGACTCGGCAGGCCAGGACCTTCAGTGTAGTTGTGCATCATCTTGTCATACTGAATCCTGTCAGTCTCCTACACACAATGATAAAAATACTGTAAACAGTTCAGAGGTAAAACATAGCCCTGCAAAATGCAACCCCTCCAACACTAACCTTGCCTTAATGTCCTCACAGCATAAGAGTGCCAAGGCTCATGCAATCTTGTCCTCAGGACCTCCAATACTAACCGAGTTTCAGTCTCAGGTTCTTTGGGCCTTTATTGAGTCGCGAAACGAGGCTGATTCAGCAATTCCACCAAAAGAGGACTGTGAAGCCCTTGGCAGGGAAGTAGGGCTAACTGAGGATGAGGTACGAAGATGGCTGGTCGATGCACGCCGTGCCAAAGAGAGACAGAGTGCAGAAGGAATGGAGCATGATGAAATAGAAGGAAGCATTGAAGATGATGAAGGTGCTCTAATGATAGATGAAACCGAATATGGACAGAGTCCATCAGCTGCAAGTAGCCATGCGATGGATCTCTCTAACAACTCTGAGAAGCACAAAGAACGAGTATATAGCCAAAACCAAGGGGACTTGTGCTTAACCTCTGACTCAGAAAATGAAGAATTCTACACTTCTGTTATTGTAACTGATGAGGAGAGCCAAAGCAGTTCAGTGAAAGAAGAGCCAAGTAGCCCAGTTAAACAGCCTTCACAAATAGAAACATCAGGGGAAAGGTCTAGTGGTGGAGGAAAGGTTCTCCGCTCCACTACAGTCTTCCTTTCAGATGCTGAAGATGAAGATGAAGATCAGGGTGCAAAAAATAAAAAGAGAAAGCGGGAGATAGATAAGGAGGAATCAGAATGCAAAAAGGAGAGGCATGATGCTGATCTTGATCTTCAGTTAGAGGCACAAGCTGATCCTCCCACTCCACTTTCAGTTGCAGTTGACCATCAAGGTCTTCCAGCTGGAATCTTGCATCCCTTGCCTCTTTCCCTTTCGTTGGCCCAATTTCCGACTCAGTTATTCAGTCCCTATGTCCTCTCGGTTCCGTCATCTGTTGTTGGTGTTGGTGTTTCGGAAGCAGATCGAGCAAAAGTAGCAACCTTTACAACTCCCACAACTATTACTCGCACTCAAGCTCCTTTCTCTGACCCACTTCATGGAGCAGCCATTGGTTCTCTTGCGCAGTCCACCCCGTTCATATCCAATGGCAGTGAATGTGAGTCTGCCTTAGATCTCAGTATAGGGAAAAATCAAAGTTCAACAACCTCTGCCTCTGTCTCAGCAAACAGCAAGGTATCCATACAGAAGACTGCTTTGCTCGATGGTCTTGGATTAAGGCCTACAACTGTTGGTGTCCCTGCTGACGGGAGTCTTATTGTTGTTCAGGTTAAGCCTGATACTGCCATTACAATCCCAAACTCTAACACTACCATTGGTAACAATAATAGCTTGGCTAAGACAAGCACAGTGTTCATGAGGGCTGCAGAGAAAGTAAATGCCTCCTTAAAAGACAGTGAACAAGAAAAGGCAAGAGACCAAAAAAGAACGAATGCAAGGAGGTTCAGGGACATGAGAAGGTCCAGGACTATCATTCAGGCTGACCAGCTGGATGTGCTCTATGGATGTTATTTCAAAGACCCAAATCCAGGAAAGCATGAATTTGAACAAATATCAGAGTGGGTGCACCTGCCAAAGAAGGTAGTACAGATTTGGTTTCAAAATATGAGGGCTAGGGAGCGTAAAGGGGAAGTTCGTTTCATCAGTGATGGCACATTGGCAGCTGTTGGAAAACCACTTATTAAGTTTACTTGGCCACTAACGAAGCCCATTTTTTCAAGTACCCCCAAATCCAACTCGAGCCCGACAACTCCTGGCTGGGTCCCACTTAAGCCACAACCTGGCAATGATACCCTTAAGACAGAAAAGCTTATGGAGGTTAAAGAACCACAGAAAATTCCTATACAAAGTCTGAGCAGGCCAAAGGAAGTGACATCAACTACCACTGCCAACAGTACATCAGCACTCAAGACGAAAGGTGAGGCAGTGAATGCATTTACGATGGTTAAAATCGCCCCCAAAACTGTGGCCCCAATAGTTACAGTTCCAATACTGACCAGTAGCTCTGCCATTCCCCTAAACCCTCAGAAGCCCAAGCTTGAGGTACAGAGTGATCCAGACAGGGCAGAGGAGAAGGATAGACAAGATCAAGAAAAACACATCCCTGGCACAACAAACCGCATGGTTCCGAAAGTGTCCACTACCCCAATTAACAAATCTCCGACTGTGGCAACTCAGAAACACAATGGCATTAATTATTGGTCTCAGAAGGGTCAAATTAAGATCAATACTCTGTCCAGGGAACAGTTGGGCCTGAGCACCCCACGCCCTATCATCACTGCAACTTCAGTCGTAACTCCTTCCATGACGGTTACTTCAACACCATCCAGTCAAAACCAAAAAGAAGCCAATTACATTCAGCAGCACTCCACCCCAAGAAGACCACGAACACACCTGAACTGTCTGCAGCTGTCCATTCTCCAGTCTTGCTATGAGACCTGTGCCCATCCAAATGCATTAGAGTGTGAAGCAGTTGGGACAGAGCTTGGTCTTCCACTTAAAGTGGTGCAGATCTGGTTCCAAAACACGCGTGCCAAGGAGAAGCGTTGGAGGCTACAGCAAGAGAAGCTGGTAAAACCATCTTTACACTTTAAATAAGCATGTTTACTGGTAATTACAGATTATAAGGCTTGTCTGATCAACTTAGCCATGCTGTCCACCCAGTGTTAGCAATTTTGTCCCTATATTTGAACTATACCTGTCCACTTATTTCTTTATATGCTAAGTGATTAGCGTTCACATGCATGTCTACAGCGAGAGGAAAGAAGCATTCAGACACATTTGTGCCATTTAATGTCCATGTTATTAGGAACACTTGCAAATTCATGCAGTTATCGAGCTAATAATATGGCAGCAGTTCAGTGCATAAAATCATGCAGATACAAGGTCAAGAGCTTCAAGGTGTGATCTTTGACTTGAACTGCAGCATGGTGGTTGTTGCCTGGCTGGTTTCAGAAACTGATCATCTCTTGGGGAATTTTACACAAAACAGACTCTATACACAAATTGGTGCGAAAAACAAAAAACTTTGACCGTTCTGTGGGACGAAATGCCTTGTTAAGAGGTAATCATGGGCACAGACTCATTGAAACTGGACAGATAATAACATGGTCTTTTTTTTTCCTACTCTCCAAATGGCCAGTTTGAGGGAATCTGTTTCCATGATGGCCCCAGATTCCTATTCTTGGCTGACAGGAGTGGAACCCACGGTGGTCTGCTGCTGTTGTAGCCCATCCAACACAAGGTTCGCCATTTTGTGGGGTTTGAGTTACTATAGGCTTTCTGTCAGCTTAGACCAGTCTTGCCATCCTCCTCTGAGAGTCAGCAAGGTGTTTCAGCCGGCACAAACCTTCTGCAAACTGAATGTTTTTGTTTCTCACACCATTCTGTGTAAACTCAAGAGAGTTTACACAGAATGTGCAACTCTCTTGACCCCCGTGCAAGTCCCACGAGATAAGCAGCTTCTTAAATACTCGAACTAGTCCATCTGGCAATCACAGCTATGGTACATTTAGTCACTGAGAAAACTAAAAAAGTCTGAAGCTCTTGACCTGCATCTGAGTGAGGTTTTTTTTTTTTTTAATACCTTGCGCTGCTGCCTTGGAAAGCTACAGTATAAATTAGCAGATGTACAGGTGTTCCTGTTAAAGTAGTTGATGCGTATATATCCATTGTGTGTGTGTGTATATGTATATGTATATGTATATATATATATATATATATATATATATATATATATATATATATATATATATATATATATATATATATATATACACATATATACACATATATATATATATATATATATATATATATAATATTATCCAGATTTACACATACACTGACCAGGCATAACGTTATGTCTACCTGCCAAATATTGTGCTGGTCCCCCTTTTGCTGCCAAACCAGCCCTGACCCGTCATGCACTGTGTATTCTGACACCTTCACGTGGGCCACACGATCGGATCACACGGGCCAGCCTTCATTCCCCACGTGCATTAATGAGCCTTGGCTGCCAGTGACCTTGTTGCTGGTTGTTAGATACTGACCACTGCAGACTGGGAACACCCCACAAGAGCTGCAGTTTTGGAGATGCTCTGATCCGGTCGTCTAGCCATCACAATTTGGCCCTTTGCTCAAATACTTACGCTTGCCCATTTTTCCTGCTTCTAACACATCAACTTTGAGGAGAAAATGTTCACTCGCTGCCTAATATATCCCACCCACTAACAGGTGCCATGATGAGGAGATAATCAGTGTTATTCACTTCACCTGTCAGTGGTCATAATGTTATGCCTGTTTGGTGTAAATGTGTGTATATAAACACACGAGATGGTTTTTTTAAAAAATAACCAAAAAAGTAGGAGGAAAAAAGGACTCGGATTATCAGCATTATAACGTTCTTGTAAAGCTGTTATTGGTGATTATAGCATTTAGATGTCTACATAAGATGTTAATTAGCCTTTTGCAGCATTGTTGTTCAATTTTGACCCATTCTTCTTGCATGTCCTTTTCAATTCCCCAAGGTTACAAAGGTCCCTCTGATAAATTTGCTCTGTCAAAATCAATTTTCATGAATTTTTAATGGGATTCAAGTCAGGCCGTGGAGTTATTTTGGCCGTGTGTTTGAATGCATATATTTAATAATAATAGTGTTGGCTGGTTAAACACACTTTTCTCTCTTATTTTCCCTTACACAGTCTCCTAATTCCAGTGACCCTTCCAAGAAGTTGGACATCAGCTCGGGCACTTACCTACAGTACAACGCGCTCAGAGCAAACCGTCCAATTCTGCCCAAACCAGTACAACTGACAGTTCTGGAAAGTTCTCAGTTACCTTCCGGAGGTCAGCCAGCAGCTCGTGAAACACTAAGAGGGAAATGCGATGTGTGTAACATAGAATTCGAGTCCAGGGCCGCTGCACGAGACCACGTTTTCTCTCCTCGGCATCTTGCGACTCTGAGAACCACTAACTTTGGTCAGTCTGCAACACAGATTAACAACGGATCGGCCGGTATCGTGAGCCAGGCTTCTACGAGATCACCAGCTGGCAGCACTAGCTAAGAAATGAACTTGAGCTGCTTCGTTAAGTGGACCCACTAGGCTCTTATGCTTTTAATCGGCAACGGTGCTCGTTTTTAAAGCTAACGCTCTTTTAATTCTGCACCAATCACAGTGGGCCTGAAAAAACTCTCCACTTTTGGATGTCAGCAAGATTTGATTCTAAACCGAACTCCTTTCAATGACTTGTTGCCACATCATTTCACTAATAATAATTAAATGAATTGGTTATACTGGACATGCAATTGCTTATGTTGTAACGGTCTTGTTTTATGTCTTTCACTGCTTTGTCTCCGTTTTAAAACATCTGTTTCTTTTGTGCTTGTTTATTATCCTTTCTTGCTAATTCAAAACACTCTGGCTGTTTGGGGGAAAATCTAGCAATGGACCACCTGAAACTCATCAAAAGTTATTCAGTGATTACGTACATGGTACTACTTTTGCTTGAGCCAGAAACGGTGTTGCGCATCGGCGTTTTAATTCAGAGATCTTATATTTTAATCAGATTTTATTTGCTTTTTAACATGTCGTCATTGGGAGTTTTTTATTTTGTTTTCCACAAGGTGAATAAGATCATGGGTGTATCAAAAATGTACAAATAGCTGATGGGAAGTAAATACGGTAGGCAAGTGCTGATACTGAAATGTCATGACAATTGCTTTTTTTTAATCACATCTTATCACAATATAGAATCCGAAAACATGCTTTCAGACATTTTTAGGCTTTTTATAGAACTCTAGTGCACAGATTTATGGGATACATGCAATGCCGCTTCAGATTTGGCCGGAATAAGGGCCCTTAGTAGACCGCTGTCTTTACGTTGCCTTCACTATGAGACAGTTTATCTTGGGGACAAAGTAGGTGCTGCCTCCTTTGAAATGCAAGGCAGTGAGTGATGCATTAATGACCACAATAATATTGCGATATATTGTAAAAACAAAAAATAAAATGAATCAATTATTGGCACATACAAATAAAGTATATGTTGTTTGTTTTGGTTTTTTTTTTTTAAGAAACCGAGGGAGTTGGCAAGTGCTCTGAATCCAGACACACACTAGGAGGCTGTTAATGAAACCACAGCGCCTCTGTTTGCCATCATGACAATCATACTATTTTTATTTTTTTCCTTTTCAAACTCAACTGGCTAAATCTGCAAATGTCAAATGGTTGTCATGCAGCACTTTTTCTTCCTTTAAAGGTCTGAAATATTTTAAGGTTTCCATACTGCTTGGAATAAATGTTTGTATTATAGTGATTTACTGTATGTCAGATTTTACTGAAGTGTTGCCAGCTTCCGCTGTATTTTATTAACACATGGACAGGAAAGGATCAGACCTAGCCGCTGTGCAAAAAGCCAAAGTTAATTCTATATGCTAGCGCAATTTTAAAGGATTTTGATATGAATTTGTGAAACAGCAAAATTATATGAATTGTATTTCTCCACGTTTATTATTATTATTATTTTTATTTTTTTGTTTCCCTCTTCAGTTTGTCATAACCCTAATGTGTTACAAATAATCACTGCTTGCACCAGGTTTTTATGGGAGAGAAGTCATTTTATATACCCCCTTTTCCTCATTGTGTTTTACATGGGTGCAAACTGAGTACTTGTGCTGGGTTGGAACTCTTTCTTTCTTTTTTTTTTTTTTTCTTTTCTTTTTTTTCCTTCTCCAAGGTGTCTCCAGCATGACCACGAGGTACTTTCTGTGGTTTTTTTTATTTTCTTTTGACAAGTTTGTCTATTTGTTAATATGGAAACTACTCAGTGTGACCCAATGTGTGAGTTTGAAGGAAACGAAATACTAAAGAGAACTGTCATTTCATTTATGTTTATTTTTTTTTTAAGTTGTATATTGTTATTAATGTTACTATTAATAGTTTTAACAAGATGCAAAAACTAAAAGGTAACTTTTTAAAAGGAACTCTATTATCGAAATGGTATTCCAAAGTTAATCATCTTTCTCTTGCTTTCTGTCAAACAAATGGAAAAAAACAAAAACACAAAAAAAAAAAAAAAAAAAACCAAAAAGCATTTTAAGAGAGCGAGAGAGAGTGTGTTTTGTAATGGATTTCCCACACCTTGACACTTTGAACAAGTCCAGGAAGGTGTTTGATATATTGCCGCTGAAATAATTGTGTGCATTTCAGCCAAAAACAAAGTGGAGCACTTGGATGTGTGACGATTGAGAAGCGTGTGGCGTTTTTTTTTAACGCACCTCCGTTATTTTTTAAAACACTCTGTGTTGAGCTGTAGCTCGTGTTCGCTGAGCATGAACTGAACCACAGTGCTAAACGATGGGATCACACAGTGTTGCACTGTTCCAAGTTGAGAGGAGGCGCAGAGACCTGCTTTTTGACTGATTTGATTTTTTTTTTTTTTTTTTCGGGGTTTCCATTAACACTTTATCACTTGTTATAACTACTACTTGCTATTGTTTTCATTACTATTATCACAGTTTGATTATTATTAATTCATTACGGTTTTAATAGCATCTTTATCTTCATTGAGATGGTCTTGGTATACTGCGAACTGATGGTGAAAGTGTTGTTAAGAAATATTAGAATATTGTTTAAGCTTGTTTGTTTTTTTCCCCCCCTTATACTTGTACCTTCATTTTTGTGTTGAATCTCCTTTGTTTTCTTATACAGAAAAATAAACTGAACTTCACTTAGTGGTGTTTTATTTGTCGACCCAATGAACCATCGAAAACATTTTTCTTTTAACATTTTTTACGCTATTACAGGTTGTTTTTTTTTTGTTTGTTTGTTTTATAAATGAAGATTATGTAAATGTAATGCTACCCCATTTTAACCCGCTGCTGGAAGATGCTCCAAATTTTCTTTCTTCCTTTCACCATTGCTTGACTATATATATCTATATATATATATATATATATATATATATATATATATATATATATATATATATATATATATATATATATATATATATATATATATATATATATAAAGGTTATACTGATCAAGCATGGTTTGTAAATTGCATGCCTATATTTAAAGAGCTCTGTATTTCTCCTTTTAATCTAAACCACATTTATCTTGGGTCTAGCAGGATTTGTTTGTTTGTTTTTGATAAATGTTGACCAAAGTGCAAGCTTCACTGCAAAAAAAAAAAAAAACAAAACCCACGCTTTTAAGCATTTTGCAATGAGTCGTAAAACATTTAAATGAATAAATAAGTAAATAAATAAATAAATGCCCAAGTGCAATCACATACATGTCTGTATATCTGGAATGTTTAGCACGTGACAGCTGGGTGGTTTGGACCAATCAGATGCCGAGGTTTCATCCGGGTCTTTTATCTGTCTGAACTCCGTTGACTTCAAGAGAAGACGCGAGCTAATCTAATGGACGTGAAAGTTACTCATCTTTATTTTTAGTTTTTAAAATGTATTTTTATTTATTTCCGAAAAATGCTAAGTGACATTACAGGAGACCTAACATGCGAGTTATTCACACGCAAAATACTGACTGGATGACTTCTTTTTTTTTATCTATCTATATTTATATAAAATTAGTGTTGTTTTGCATTTGCTGTTGTTTGTTTGTTTATTTTTTTAGGCTGAAAAACGGCGCCCGATTTAAAATGTATATCCACACTGAATTATCTGGAAGTCGATGATCGCAGCCGTAAATTAACAAAACTTTTAAAAAAACAAAAACAAAAGCCTGTGATCGATGACGGCTTTTCACTTCCGACACCGAAGTGCCGTGACCGACAGATTCTCATCCAATCACGCACGAGGTTGTAAAACAAAGTTCGCCACACAACAGAAAACGCTGCGCCTCTCGGCCAATTGGAGCGTCCGATATTACAACGGAGGCGGGCCTAAACTGTTGGTATTGTCCTATAAACTATTGAGTTTGGGCCTGCAGTGACCTAACGCCCCGCCCATGGCTTCCATTTCTGTTCTGGATCACACGGCGCAAAGCGAATAATACACATTAGAGGGGTTTTTTTTCTTGAATAATTTTGATGTAACTGATAATTATTAGCGAGCGCGAGCTCCTTCCTGGTCACGGCACGAGCGATCGTTTAGTCTGGCGAGTAGCAGTAAGGTATATTTGGGGAAAAGGTTTGAGGCTTTTGTGTAAAAAAAAAAAAAAAAAAAAAAAAAAGGGAGACGGGCCTCTTTATTCCTCTTTTTAACTTTAGCGGCGTGTTTTCCGCCGTTGTGGTTTTTTTTTTTTTTTTTTTTACCCCCACCACCTTCTTGCCCCCCTCTCGCGTTCTCCCAGCGGCGTGAGTAGAAGCACGAGGCACGCGCGGAGCGGCGGGAATCGGGCCGATGGCGGAGTTCGGTAACGGACTGGCGGAGGAATCTCTGCTCGACTCAGACCCCGGTCACCCAGAGCTGGAGGATCCGGGTGTTGGTGACGAGGAACCCGGTTTAGATGAGGGAGAGGCCGCTATTGAAGACCCGGTGAGTTAACACAGCGTTATTATTAGCTTCATCTCACGGCAACGGTATATTTTTACACCACTAGCACATGTTCAGCCAGTCTACCCGGTATTTTCGCCCTGCTTGGCGTTTTAGTCCCTAAATATCCTCTCATATAGTTCCCTCTTGTGAGGTTTTACGGGGTAAGGCTTTTTAAAATCCGTTGGCGCGGTCCGCCATTGTGGCTCGCGCGGTGTTCGCCGTGTTAGCGTTAGCGCATGGCGATGGCGGCCATGTTGGCGCAACATTAGGTTTTTATTTTTTTTTTTTTCCTTTGGCTGGTGGGGGGGAGAAAACCTTCGTCGCAAAAAAATGCGAGAGGGGGTTAACGTTAGAGGGTAGGACAGGCCGCCATTAACGCCGCTGCTGTCTGCAGAGAGGCGAAAAGCTCACGGTAAAAAAAAAAAAAAAAGCAGCACGCCTCTTTGTTTTATTATTAGCGATAATAATAATAAAATGACTGGTCTTTGCTAGCTGGAATGCTAACGGTAGTAGCTTTGTTGCTTTGTCGCTGTTTGCTAAGCGCGGTAGGCTAATGTTATAGAGCCGGAATGCTCATTAAACTGTTAGGGTTTTTTACGTTATTTATGTGCATGTGCTAGATTTGTATGAAATGAGAATGGCTGGTTGATGGATTGCGTTTGGGGGGGAGGAAGAAAAAGGAGGATTTTCGGGAGGATTTGGCTAGCCCGGGGGCTCTGCTAATTTATTGCGCGTTTTGTCTGAAGACGCTGGTGCATTTTCTTCGTCCTGGTCATCTAATATAGCCGGGCATGTTGTGCACGCGCTGGATGAGCATGTCGGTTATTCGAGAAAATAAATAATAAATCTCGGAGCGGTGTTTATTTTGGGTGTAATGGTGCTTTCGTCGAAATGTCATTTATGGATAATGGGCTCGATCTGGAGACCATAGACAACTGACGTGCTGATGACATGTTCACCCTGATCAACACGGCTGCTGTGATTTCAGAGCAGATCATCTTTTGTTAAAGATGGGGTGGGTTGGGGGGGGATCCTGTAATATAATCAAACATTTGTGATTTTTGTGCAAGTGTGTTAGGACAGGGCATGGTGCGATCTGCCCTGCAATGCAGCACTGCCACAAGAGCATCACACTACAAACGTGTGTGTGTGTGAGAGAGAATGGCATCACGCCTTTCCCTGTCCATTAGTGTGCTACACACATGTAAGCTGTGCCGCAAACCGCCTACTACCCATACAGATCACCGCTGTTTTAACACCTCACTCGGTTCTCCTGCATTATTTTTAGTATTGCAGTCAGTGGGTTAAGGTGCACGTATTGCACACGTTAATTGGTTTAAGGAAACGACGCGATTGATCAAGCTGCACTGTGTATCGAATGGCTGTGTTCAGTATGATGCCCGTCCACATGACTGCTCATCGGGAAGACTGTTATTTATCCGCAATAGATGATGCAACTACAGTGCTTATTGTGTTGGTGATCGGTAGTGTAAAAGGTTGTGCATACAAAGCGGTGTGTGCGCTCTTTCTCTCTGAATGGACCAATTAATCAGAACCTACCTAGTAGTCTTCATCTAACTGATTCCGGCACATTGAGCCATATTTTTATTATTATTTCTACTACTATTACAATAATTCATGTCTCTGCGCATCTCAGGGTCTCCAGTTCGACCCCCAGTATGTTTCTGTGCATGCCATGCCCCCCCAATGTATGTATGGGTTTCTGGGTTTCTACCACCTCCCGAGCCAGTATGTGCAATGGTTGCTCTATAGTATCTCGAGCTATGAAGTGTGTGTTCATGCAGGATGCCCTGCCGTGGGCTGGTGTCCTAGCCTCGGAGTGTATTCCTGCCCAGTGCTTCTGAGCAAGATCTGTTGAGACCCCCCGACTGAGAGAAAATGGTTACCGAAGATGAATTCGTAGTAGTAATAATGTAATAGTAGTAGCAGTATAAACGACATGCTGTGCATTGCTTCAAAACATACGAAACCGTCATTTTAGTTAGCGGTATAATTTTAACAGATCGTTAAATTCATAATTTAATTCATTAATATTTCAAATCCATCTCTAATTTAGTTTGTATTTACTTAACATGATTCACTGTAGACCTGAGCTAATCGTTATACTCGGTCTAGAACAAAAATTGTTCTTCTGGAGCGAACGGTTGCACCAAAGACGGCTAACTTTATGAATGAAACAGATTTTACCCTGGGGGCACACATGTAGATGGTTAGGGCTGTTTAATTCCAGGCAATAATTTGTAACAGCTTGTTGACATGTACAAGTCGTCATGGAACCTGTGCAGTATTCTAATTTGTATTAAAATGCCGGTTGATGAACATTTGTATTAAATATTCATGATACTATATCCCGATTATACTAATGTTTTTGCCGTGATATTTAAAATGTCTGCAGGAGCTGGAGGCCATTAAAGCCCGGGTGAGAGAGATGGAGGAGGAAGCAGAGAAACTGAAGGAGCTCCAGAACGAAGTGGAGAAACAGATGAACCTTAGTCCTCCTCCTGGTGAGTGTGTGTTTGTGTGCGCGAAAGGGAGAAGACTTCACGTTGAACACTGCTGACAAACCGAACTGTGCTGAAGCAGGAACATGGAAACAACTGGGTCACTCTAAATTTTTCTTGTTCTGCCTGCAACCTAGATTCTTTTCAGGAACAGAACAAAAACACTGCCTTTATCTTGACATGTGCTGATATCAAAGCTTCGCACCGCATGATCAATTTTTAGGATTTGCAAGTCCATTTAAATAATTACTGTTTGTCTGCTTTTTTAACTTGAGAAGTTTTTGGAAATTTTTTTAGAAATATTGCAGTGTGCTTAGTGTTGCTCTAACTGGTTTAGAGTAATTTCTCTGAGGAGAAAACGTAGCACTGATGGTGCACGACGCTGTTACTGTTGATTTTTATTAAATTATTATGAAACATTACATTTCTCTTTAAAACTGTTAACATAATGCAAGGTCAGGGCATTAATCAGGGCGATTGTGTTGATCAATCTGTGGTCCAAGCTGTTTTTAGCTCTGTTAACACATGTCCCAGATATGCATGGAATCGGGCAACTAAATGCGGCATGATTACTTAAGTTTAGGATTATGGGTAATTTGCTAAGCTGAGCCACCGATAAAACCTTATAACATATATTGACCACATATTAAAGGCACGTTTCTTGAAATTTAAAGAATTAAAAAGGTAATCGGTATGATGATAAAATGTCTATACTATTCCCCTTTCCTTAACATTGGTAAATTCATTTAAAATGATTTATTGCTTAGGCAATAAAGACTGGAACGTATCTATGTACTTTTTAAAAATTTATTCCCTATTTATGCTCTTTTTTTTTTTCTTCCTGCTTTAATATGAAACTGCTTTTGTGTTTTCATCATAGCTGGTCCTGTCATCATGTCCATTGAAGAGAAGATCGAAGCAGATGGAAGATCAATTTATGTTGGAAATGTACGAGTTACTCTACTTTCTTGTTTTTTTTGTGGTTTTTTTTGACAGGTCGTAAATAGCATTACTGGTAATTTTTTTTTTTTTTACTAGTAGTCACTGTATGGATGATGCCCTTTAGTGATAGAGAGCAATAAGACAAATGCTTTCATTCTTAAATGTATTAAGTAGTGTTAGTGATGGGCTCTAGTGGTATCTCGTATCTAATTACATACAGATTTACATGCTAATTTAGAAGTACTCTGTTCTTTGCACAGTAACGGAATGTCCTTATTCTGAACCTTGCACCATAAATTCAACTAAGTACGACACCCTGACCTTTTGATAATGTAAGGCGTTATCATGAACTTAGAATTACATAGTGTCACAATGGGTTTTTTTTTTTTTGGGGGTGTTTTGTCTATAGGTGGATTATGGAGCAACAGCAGAGGAGCTGGAAGCTCATTTTCATGGCTGTGGCTCTGTTAATAGAGTCACTATCCTGTGTGACAAATTTACAGGACACCCAAAAGGGTAAGCAACAAAAGTGCTGTTCTCTTCCCCTCTTTATTCTGCTATCAGTCTCTCGCTCTCTTTCATATTGTTGTGTTTTCTTCATATATATCAATGATATGGTTTATTTTCTCGTTAGTTGAAGCTAGTATCTGTTACATTTCCCTTTTTTATTTTGTTGCTGTATGGCTGTTCTCAAATTTCATGGAAACAGATCGGATTTGTCCTTGTGGAATTTGTATCATTACCAAGTAGAAGTGGGTGGCATGATGATTTTGTAGTAGTATAATGTTTTGGGATGCAGCCGTGAATTCAACAATGGACACTTGTCACTCAAAACAACCCACGTTTCTGAATATCCTTCAGTGAACGTTCTAAAATGGGATGTGCAATGTTTTTTCCATTAGTTTTTAATCAGCTGTCGCCTTATTTCTTTCACCCAAGTGTGTGTCTCCTGATTGTCCGTTTAAAATACGGTTTTCCATTGTGTTTCAGGTTTGCATATATTGAGTTTGCAGACAAGGAATCTGTTAGAACAGCAATGGCACTGGATGAGTCCTTATTCCGAGGAAGGCAGATAAAGGTAAACGTCTCATAACAGACTTCAATTTAATGGGGGGAAAAAGATACCTTATCGACTAGAAATGCTGATGAGTACAGAATCTCAAGAACAAACTTAAACAGCTCGTAGCCCACAAAAAAAAGTAACTTTTACAGCTGTTCTTCAGTATTTAACCTTTAAGAAATCATTGAATTGTATTCATAACCCAAAAAAAAGGGGGACGAGCGTTTATTTGTAACATTATCTTTATAGTCTAGTTCCATCACACTATACTTTTTGTTTGAACTGCATTCTTAGCAACTTGTGACCGATTTTCAGGTCGGGGCAAAGAGAACGAATCGACCTGGTATCAGCACCACAGACCGTGGGTTTCCTCGGGCCCGGTTTCGTTCACGTGGAGGAAGTTTCTCGTCTCGGGCTCGGTATTACAGCGGATACACACCACCCAGAGGAAGAGGACGGGCCTTCAGGTAAACAGAAGACACACCTCAGTCTTGCACACACCACTGTGTGAACACGTCAGACTATTGAGAGTGATGCAGCCTTTACATTTATCCAAAATAAGGACCCTTCAAGGGCAGCAGTCCTTTCAAATAAAGATTTTCATCACAAAAATGCTGCCTGTTTACAAATTCTCACAAGCGATGCCAGGGTAAAAACAATATTGTGGCCAACAGATGCTCCATGTCAAAGCTTTAGAACAGAAGGCATAAACATGTTTCTAAGTAGTACACTTGAATGATTTTTAGGTAAAGATTTTTTACTTATCTCCTAATGACAATTAGATTACTGTTTTCATGAAAGTATCTGCAGGCAGAGATTTAACAGGCACACCCTTGGGATACACCCTGGGATAGTGCATCATTATTAATGTATAATCATGTAATAAACATTGACTTATAAACAGCCCTGTATATTTCATTTAAAGCCCGGATATTTCAGTTAAAAATACAGAAAACCATTTTCATGGCTCAAAGTAACCAGTCTGCTCTTACTTTGAGCCATGAGATTATATTACTGTATATTATATTACTTGTATTACTGTAACTCTTTCATTTCTATTAGCGTAAAGTAGAAATCTCATAATGATGCTCATTGTTAGACTAAGTTTTGACATTTAAGACGCCTGTTTTTTAAGCCTTAATACCAGTGTTAGTAATTTTATCAATCAAGTAATTTTATTCTTAAGGCTTTACACAAGGACTGGTGTGACTATGATGCTTTTTAAACTAGGCAGACTTCTCAGGAGCATAATGCTGCCTGCATCAACAGCCTTCTTTGTATTGCGATGCAGGGGAGTAATCAGACTTGTCCACAAGATCTCACAGAACCAATCGCCGACACACACATAGTGGGTAGTCGTCATACTGATCTTGAACATCTATATTTCACTTCCAGAATAGAGGTTTCATTCCTGCAGCCTGATATTGATTTAAAATATTTAATCTATTGTCCATATTGTGACCTGTGCTCAAATATAAAGCACACTGGGGAGGGGGGAGAGTGTGTGTGACTAAGCTGTGTTTGCATCTTTGGATGTTCTTGCATGTTTGTGTGTCTCAAGTGCTTTTGTGGAGACACTGCATGTCACCTTCGTACGTGTTTGTGCTTGAAGTTTGTTTCCATCCAACTGTTTTACACACACCAAGTATTACGGTTAAGAGTTTACGCTCATCTGAGATGTGATAATTGGGCATAGGATGCAATCGAGGCTGGAAAAGACTGTTGTCGTTATCTGCTTCACGTGAGCAAAAAGGTCTAAGTGATGTGGCCGTAACTTCGACAAAGATTTTGTGGGCAGATTATGTCCTGTTCACACCAGAAATGCGGAGAAATGGTGTACTATTAATAGCCAGATGTGAGACGAAATGTGGAACTCTATTGCGTCGTGTGATTTAAGCCTCTGCTTTATAGCAGAAGATGCAGAGCCATAAGGATCCAACGCCACAGCTGCAGATTAAATGAGCACCCTTATTGTTCATAGGTTCTTAATAGGCCTGCTATTACAGCGTTTTACTAACTGAAGCTGCATTCAAAATGGCACAAGTTCCATAATCAAGGAGTGGACAAATATCAGCACTCAAAACAGATTACATATCTGCATGGTCAGATTCATTCACAATTGCCCATCAGAGAGGCTTCAAGCAAAACCGTAGACTGTTGAATCGCCTGTTATTAACTTGTCCTACAGCCAGAGGAAGAAACCTTTTACGATAGATACTCGTTTTCAAATCCTGACATCTGCTGAATTATGTAAATGTGCTAAGGATGTGGTGTGGCTGTTGGTAGTAACTGTTAATTGCACTCTACTAGGTGGCATGCAGTGTAGTTCAAAAGCTAGCCCTTTAATACCTCGATATGGTACACGATTGCCTCACATTTATCCCGTGAAAAAGAAGATACTAGCTCCAGTATCTTCACATCACGGGTGAGACGAAACATCAGCTGCCTTTTTGTCTTCATGACCAGAAGTGTTTTAAGGACTGGCTATGTAGAGTGTATTGAAATGCATTAAACGTGGGAGTTAATTTTATGGTTGATGGATGTTATTTCTGCCTTAGCTAGACAAGACTAATAGGCTCGCTAATGAATTGATTTGTCCACCCCTTTAGTCTCACAATAGTTGAACACTGTTGAACAGTAGCATACAGCAGCGTGTGGTTTGTGACGCTGTTCTTGACTGTGGAGTGTAAAAGTTGTGGTTAAGATAAAGCTATGATGCAGGGATCGGAGACGGATGGTGTTGAATGAATGATGAGGTAGTGGGTGTATGTTCTGGCCTGTTCGGTGCTGTGTGTTTGGCTGGTGCTCTTCCGATGATGTCATCGCGTCACCCCTGTTGAGAATATTGCTGGAAATACAATACGGTCACGTTTTATTTTTGCCCATTTTGTAAAACATCTGGATGGAAACATTGTGTGTGTCCATCATCTCTCCCCTACAGTGACCAAAGGAGCCCTAACAGAGAGAGATAAAGAGGGAGAGAGGATGTCTTCACTCCCCCCAAGCCCCCCCACTCCCAGATTTAGCATTTTAATGCATTTGCATTTGTAGTACTAGACGAAGCCCAAACGCTTCATACTATATAATAATATAATAGCATATATATATATATATATATATTTAAAAAAAATATTTAAAAAAAGATTATTCAGTAATGCAGATGACAATGGTATACATTATAATAACTGGACATTCTGTATACCTGCAAAGTATTTGTATATAAAAAGAATGACGCACCTGTATCTCAAATATTAAGCCCCTTTTTGTACGCATAACAAATTTGGTGTCCTCCATCTTCAACCAAAAAAAACTCACCCTCTTTTTCTCTCTCTTTTTTCCAGGGGCCGAGGGCGATCAACATCGTGGTATTCCCCTTACTAATAACTCCCCACTGTCATTTCCCCTTTTTACTGTCATCCCTCTTTTCCCTGTTTAAAAAAAAAAAGAAAGAAAAGAAAATAACCCCTCTCAATAAAAGAAGAAAAAAAGAAGAAAAAAAAGACAAAAAAAATACAAAGAGGGAGAAAATAGAAAAGAAAAGAGCATCTCCCGGACAGACTGACTGACTGACTGGTGTGTGTGAGCGTGCGTGTTGCAGTCACCCCGGTAAGGTACCGAGATTTTGGGGAGGTTCTTGGTTGGCATTTGTGAAATGTTTAGAGAAGATGGTGTGATCTCAGGCTGCAGATGTGTCTCCTTTGGTCTGGCTGTGAGTTCCTCACACAACTCAAGGAGCAAACTGTTTTTCCCCCCTCCTTTTCTTCTATTGTACCTTGAAGATGTGTGGAAAATTCCCCAAACATGATGATGCCTGTATGTTTAAATAGATATCCGAGGTTGCCAGATATTTTTTTTCCGAACTGTTAACATGCACCCATCCTCTTTTTTTTTTTTTTTTTTTTAAATGTTCATTTTTCTCTTGTTTGTTTCTCTCACTCACCTGCATTCTTTCTCTCTCTATCACAGCTTGCAGTTCAGTTCAGGGTGTTTTTGTTTTTAAAGTGTTCAGCTGTATGAGACATGCCAAGTTCTTTTCCTCCTGATTTATTTCCCGGCCTTTCTTTGCATTTTCATCAGTTTCTCCTCTGTCGACTCATGGTTTTTGGCTCTTTGAACGCTTAATTCAAGCACTGAGGCTTTCATTCTTTTTTTACCTTCTGATTCCTTTATCCAGCCATGTTTACCTCCTGTTTCAATCTGTCCATTTCTTTCCTTCCAGCTTCCCCCTCTGTCTTTTCTAGACTGTGCCCACTAATGACTCAGAAGCATCGAATGAAATTAAGACCATTTTCAGCTTTCTGATTTCTTTCCTGAATCTACCTTTTACTGCCACTTCTTTTACTTTCTCTTTTACACATATGCGCCCAATCACTTACATATATTTCAGCTAACAGTCCCCACCCGTTCACCTTTTTCTGTTCCTTTTCTGAACCGTCCTTGTCTGGTTCTTTCTCTCTTCTCGTTTTCTTTCTTCCCTCTCTCTCTGTGTACTAGACCACTTCTTGTCGTTTCAGGTTTCAGGACCAGTGGAGGCTGAGTACTCCTCCTCCCCCTGTGGCTGCAGCGCCCCCTACAGTCTCACCATCGTCTCTTTCTCTCTCTGCTCCCTCTATCCCTCTATCCACACTCATGTGGGGGGGTGGGGGTGGGGCACAGGGTGATCCCCGGCCTATTTACTACAACAACAAACGTTGAACGCGCACACACATACACACACGCGTGCACACACCCCACCACCACCATCACCACCACCACATATTTATATAGTGAGAGCAAAGCAGCTGGTTAAAATGGGAGAGAATGAGACGGTGAGGACAAGAACAGGTTAAAGGGGAGGGATGCATTTCTAGGGCCCTACAGGACTGATCCTGGGAATTTAAGGTTATTTAAGAAGGACAGACGCAAAGCTTTTATTTGTTGGGAGGGGGGGTTGTGTGGAGAGGTTTTTTCTTTTGGGGTTTTTTGTTTTGTTTTGTTTTTTGTTTTGAGACGGGGAAGGGAGTTTGGGGGGGGGAGTTTTGGCTTTTTTTATTTTTTAACCCATGAGTCTGTAATTAGGAAAAAAAAAAAATAAAAGATTGTAAAAATGAAGTGTGTTTGTGATTTTTCTGTCTTCTCTCCATTAGTGAAATCCTGTCTCAATCCTGTAGAAAACCTCTGCTTGCACTGAAATATGGAAGTACAGTAATCCCCCGTTTATCACAGGGCTTCTGATAAACAAAAATCCGATATCCACAGACGCCCCACACAGAAAACATTTGCGAGCATATAGCAAGATGAATTTTGAGTAAATTCGTAGAAATATCACATTTATAGTGAGTACTGTATGTATGCATGTTCTTTGCCAGAAGCCTTAGAAGGTGCAGAGTGTTTGGGCGACATAATAGGGCTTGCAGAAAAAAACGTAAAAATACAGCGTACGCAGAACAGAACAAAACCAAACACTCAGGTCAGTTACCCATGAAAAACAGATACTGGAGGATTCTGCTTCCCTTTCCCCGCAGCCAATCACAACCGTGATTAAATGAATGGGGCATTCCGATTGGCCAGACTTATTCCTCCAGCCGTACTGTATTTTGATTTTCAGCATCCTTGTACCGCACTTTCCTAAACAATGCTACGCTGTACAGTATTTTATATATTATTAACATTTTATAACATTTTATTTTAATTAATATTTATATTTTGTAATTAATAATTGTATTTTTTTTTATTAATAAATGACCTTATTTTAATATAAAAACAATTCACTTAAAGGTTTGCGGATACCACGCAAATATACGATATACCTGGAAATTCCACAGAATAAATTAGTTATGTTCCAAATAAAAATCTGTGATGTACTGGGACCGCGATATAGAGGGGGATTACTGTATTACAAAAATTTTCAAAACACAATCTGATTAGAAATAAGACTTTTTATTTTCCTAAAGCAGTTTTCTCTTGGGTCTGGGATAATCCAAACCGTAGAATGAAGTACACTAGATCTAGGTTTTATCTACCACCAACACTGGTGTTTCTAGCCTCAAATACTAGACAACAATTTCCAATGATTGTTTTGAAGTCGTTATACAACCCCTAGCAAAAATAATGGAATCACCACTCTTGGAAGATGTTCATTCAATTGTTTAATTGTGTAGAGAGAAAAAAACAATCACAAACATGCCACAAAACTATTTTCATTTAACATTCCAACCTTCTGGCTTTATGAAACACTTACAAAAATAAAAAAAGAAAGAAAATTGTAGTCAATTGCAACTGTTTTTACAGATCAAACAGAGGAAAAAAATATGGAATCACTCAATTCTGAGAAAAAAAAAATTATGGACTCACTTTGCCGTTCTAAAACAAACGCCTGTATCCGATTACATCTGCTAATTTGTCTGCAGTTAAAAGAGAGAGTGCTTGCACACCTTAGTGAGCTGTTGAACCAAGCTGACTGACATAAATCATGGCTCCAACGTGAGAGATGTCGGCTGAAACAAAAGAGAGGATTATAAAACTTCTTGAAGGAATGTTGTTCTTCACGGAATGTTGCGAAAGATGTTGGTGGTTCCCAGTCAGCTGTGTCTAAAATCTGGACCAAGTACAAATCAAATGGGAAGGTTGTAAAAGGGAAGCGTTCTGGTAGACCAAGGAAGACCTCAAAGCGTCAAGATAGAAAACTTAAAGCAATATGCCTTAAATAAACAGAAAATGCACAACAAAACAAATGGGCAGAAAGTGGAGTCAATGTCTGTGACCAAACTGTAAGAAATTGCCTAAAAGAAATGGGATTTACATACAGAAAAGCCAAAACGAAAACCATCATTAACATCTAAACAGAAAAAAAAAAAAACAAGGTTTCAGTGGGCTAAAGAAAAGCAATCATGGACTGGATGAGAGTGATATTCAGTGATGAATCACAAATCTGCATTGGGCATGGTGGTGATGCTGGAACTTTTGTTTGGTGCTGTTCCAATGAAATTTATAAATACAACCACCTGAAGAAAACATGCAAATTTCCATAATCATTAATGATATGGGGTTGAATGTCAGGTAAAGGTATGGGAGAGATCACAGTCATTACATCCTCAATAAATGCACAAGTTTATATTGAGATTTTGGACACTTTTCTTATTCCATCAATTGAAAGGATGTTTGGTGATGACGACGACATCATTTTTCAGGAATAATGCACCGTGCCATAGGGCAAAAGCTGTGAAAACTTTCCTTCAAGAAAGACATATAATGTCAATGGCATGGCCTGCAAATAGTCCGGACCTCAATCCAGTTGAATTGAAAATCTATGGTGGAAATTAAAGAAAATGGTCCACGACAAGGCTCCAACCTGCAAAGCTGATCTGGCAACTGCAATAAGTGAAAGTTGGAGCCGGATTGATGAATACTGTTTGTTGATGGTTAAATCCATGCCTCAAGCTGTTATAAAAGCCAGAGGTGGTGCAACAAAGTACTAGTGGTGTTTTTGTTTGGTGATTTGGTTGTAGTACAGTCTCAGTTTTAATTCTAGTTCAGTGAATCATTGGTAGGCAGCGTTTCAGCTGGATTTCATGTTTAGTGAAAAAAAGGAAATGCTAAAACCATACAAATAACTTTTAGTGGAACCTTATGGGATGAACATGGAATTGTTTAGTGGAAAGAACTATTAATCGAAACCAGATGAAATAAGCTTCGATGCATTGTGTGCTGACCTTCGTCCATCAAAGACGATAACTTTTCAGCAATCTGTGCCAAAGGAGCTCTGTAGCTTCTGTAGGCTCGGACCAGATGGACTAGCCTTCTCTCCCCACATGCCTGGTTATGAATTCACCACTGCATACCAGAACACACCATAAAACCTGCTGTTTTGGAGATACCATGACAATTCAGTCCTTATCAACATCACTCAGATCCTTACCCATATTTCCTGCTTCCAACACATGAACTTTGAGACCTCACTTCATGCGCTGCCAAATATATCCCACCCCTGATACGCTTCACCTGTCAGTGGTTTTATAATCTTATGGCTGTTGGGTGTATATTCGAGACAAGGGAGAACTTCATTTAATGTCTTTTCCCCCCTTTGTAAAACCTCTAATAGTTCATCATTTTGAATAAATCACCGACGAAACTAGAAAAGGCGGTTGAGTATTTTATTTTTTTCTAACATTTAAGCAAATGAACACCATTCTTTCTTCCATCCAGATGTAATGAACCTTTACTTCCGCTTCTTGAACACTGAAAAATGAAGAAAGTAGGATTAGGAAAAATTAGATTTTAAATCTAACTTAATAGCAATATCTAGGAAAGAATCAGACTTACTCTTCTTTTTGTTTTTCTTCTTAAGCAGTTTCTTCTTTTTCTTGGGTCTGGGATTATCCATATCCTAGAATGAAAGGATATGCTCAGATTAGATCAAATCTCTTTTTTTTTGTCAGTGTTCCTAAGATCTGCTTTAAAATATCTTCTAAAAAAGATCCACCAAAATCTGTTCGTTTGCAATTGCAAATAAATTCTGTCCGGAGCTTTATCTGTTCTTCCTGGGGCTTTGTACTGTTGTTCTGCCGAGCTTCAGGTTTGTCTCTCTTTGTGTAAAACTCTACTAGAGGAAAAGATGCAACCCTAAATCCATTAACCTTCCAAAGAGTCCTCGATCCTCATTTTACAAAATATAAGGATTAACCTAATTGTCCAGTGAAGCACTTTCTATACTACACATTCTGCTTTTTAACATAAATTACAGGATGTTTTTTTTTTCTCCACAATTCCAATAACCTTTACACAGTGGTGGGCCGTCAGGGCCAGCAAGGCCTTCTCTGCTGGCCTAAACAGCAGTGATCTGAATCACTGACTTGCATTTTAATATATTTTTCCATGAATGTGTATTAAATTATTCCCAATAGTCTATTCTCGACATTTCATAGCTTTTCTCTTGGTTGTGCTGCTTAGCAATAGTGTATATTTATGATGAGTATTTATCCAATCATATTTCAGCCAGTGGCAGACATCATGTTTTGCCAGGGTGAAAGAAATCTGCCTTAAGGCCTTCAGAGTCAATAGTGCAGGCGCCCGGAGCTTAAAATAAGTGCCAATGAAATTGTTACATTAACCAATCAGATTTCGAGTTGGCGTCACTGGGGCCATCTAGCAGGCGTACGATTACGTCAGCAATTTCCCGTCCTTTGACTGGATAATTGGAGTAGTCAGAGGCAGCGAACCGCACTAAACTAAATAAAATATATATATATTTTAACTCACAATGGCTGACAGAGAAGAAATCGATTTGGTCGCAGACATCCTTACAAATGCATTTTCAAGGCGGTCTATAATAAAATAAACTATTCCTTGTGAGGTGTGAAATATTGTAGCCTAATTTCTATTTTACTTTGCTATTTAACGGTTGATTATTATCTATTGCCGTGGCGTCATAATGATGGTATAGAGGTGGATTAATTCAGGAAGGACACCGGTGAAGGCCTAGGTGTGAAATGCATGGCCCGCCACTGCCTTTACATACATCTCTCATGTCATGATTTATCAGTGTGTCTTACTCACCGGTGCCTCTCCACCGGTCAGCGCTGTGATGTCACCGAAGTGCGTGATGCTCTTCAGCTGTGACGACATTCCCATCATGCGTCTCTTCTTAGCCTTCTGATCTCGTGACACACTTAGACGCACCATCATGGACTCCTCGTAGTTTTTCCTGAGATAAAGTTAAACACAAAAAGTATTTAAAGATGATGAATGTTGTCTGTATCGCCATTAAACACAGTTATACAGAGATGTCTATATATTAAGATAGGATTTAGTGAAAAGGGCATAGTTTGTATTGAGAAAAAAATTATTTTATCACAGAATTTCAAATGAGGTCACATGCATTCCCATTTAGAGGTGCTAAGGGACGCACACGGACTGTTTAACAGGGTATTCTGTAATGTAAACTCTAATGCATCTCGGACAGCACTGAAGATCAGCACTGTTGCCAGGTTTGCCGTTCTTATATTTTAATTAAGCTGATCTGATACATGCTAGGTTTGTATAACAATCATTCCCTGCTATCCTGTGTTATTTACTCTATTTAAATCATATTCGCAGAAAATCAATTTGAAATCAATATATAATCACGTATTTAGTGGTGCCCAAACCCGGGAACTTGACAGGCCAGCAAAAGTCCCAACCACATGAACTGGGGCCGCACACCTACGAGTTACAGAGGCTGGCCACAACAAAAAGGTAATCAGAAACCTGTTTATTCAAAGTCTGTTTTATAATTGTAACTGAGGCCTGGGAGGTTAGTAGCGGAGCCGGGGAGGGCTTGGGTCGCTGGCCTTGAGTTAAGAATCCAGAAGGGGTGGTGAAGGGAAAGGAATTGGTTCAGAATAGGCAATAATTAAGCTCCTAGCTGTAATTTGGGGAAGCATACTCAAAGTATTCTGATACGAGTTATCGCTCAAAAAATGCCAAAAGAGCCTTTTTCTCCGTCAACAAAGAATATTTTGAGGAAATTAATGCCTGGAGAAAGTACAGAGTTCATTTTTTGTAAATAAAAACTCATCAATGACAGAAACATTTTCAACTTAAAAAAGCCCCTTTTTAAATAAATTACATTTTTTGGCAGAGGACAAAATTTTGCATATAAAATGAAACAGACCTACAAAAAACTGACAACTGGTACACTTTGTTTTTGCTGCTAAATAGCAAATGTTGTAACCATTGGGCAACGGATTTGTAAAAGAATGATATTGAAAATGCACGGTTATTTTTTCTTTTTCAGTGCATCAATACAGAACCAGAAACCTAAAAATCCAGCTGTTTCTGTGGTTGGCTCTGCCACCAAGCAGTTCCCAAATAGAACAATTTCAGAAATCGGTTACAATAAACATAAATGAATATCTCCGAATAAACAAACTGGCATGAGCCATGCAGCAAATAATCCCAGCTGATCTGACAGTTAAAGACTAAGCTGTTCCAGACCTACATTACTCCATCACTCAGTCCTCACCTGTGCTGTTCCTCTCGGATGTCTCGCTCAGTCTGGAAGTCTTGACGATCACGGATTTCTTCCGGCGCGTCGCTGTACTGCTGCCGGAGCTCCCCGATCACTGAACTGCGGAACGCCGCTTTCCTGCGTTTATCCACGAGCTCCTTCTGCCTATCAGCCTCCGTCAGATCACCATCTGGGTGAAGAAATGTGAAAGAAAGTGAGTCAGGTGTCAAAGACACTACATTTATATATTTTTAGAATGACTCAGACACAATCAGATATACACAGATCAGCCATAACATTATGAACACTGAGAGGTGACGTGAATAACACTGATGATCTCTTCATCATGGCACCTGTTAGTGGGTGGGATATATTAGGCAGCATGTGAACATTTTGTCCTCAAAGTTGATGTGTTAGAAGCAGGAGAAATGGGCAAGTGTAAGGATTTGAGCGAGTTTGACGAAGGGCCAAATTGTGATGGCTAGACCACTGGATCAGAGCATCTCCAAAACTGCAGCTCTTGTGGGGTGTTCCCGGTCTGCAGTGGTCAGTATCTATCAAAAGTGGTCCGAGGAAGGAACAGTGGTGAACCAGGAGACAGGGTCATGGGCGACCAAGGCTCATTGATGTACGTGGGGAGCGAAGGCGAAAGTTAATGCTGGTTCTGATCGAAAGGTGTCAGAATACACAGTGCATGATGGGTCAGGGCTGTTTTGACAGCAAAAGGGGAACCAACACGATATTATGCAGGTGGTCATAATGTTATGCCTGGTTGTTGTGAAATCAAACAGTTACATTTGATATTTAATTACTTATACTCTGTACCATTAAGGATGCTTGTAAATTATCGCTAGCTACTGTATCACCACTGACATGGATCACTGTGTAAAATATGAATGGTGAAGCACAAAATACTCAACATGGGAGTCTGGATTACAAAAGCCCCACCCCTCCATCACGAAGAGCCAATCATCAGACTTTTCCAAAAACTTACAATGATACACGGTGTAGATTATAACATCCGCATTTGAATAATCTATAGGTGTGTCCCAAATCGCATACATATGCACTATTGTATAAATAGTGTGTATATAAATAGACACTTCATGCACTTAACACTCGCAGCTTTGTTTACGTTGCAGAAAAGGGGCGGGGCTACCAGAGATGGAGATGCTGGACTAGAAAAGAAATTTTCAAGATGGCTGACGATGCTCTTACATCTTACAAATGTCTTTTAAAATGAACCCATGCACACTGTGCGATTTATTTTTCAACATTTTAAGACTTAACTGTAGCTAGCGTCATCTCATTAGATACGCTTGACATTGTTTACCCTCGAATGCGAACCGGTTTATACTTCCTGTTAGTAAAAACTTGTGTGTTCCATTCGAGATGAAACGACCCTTCTGGATGATAGATTACGGAGTGCAGAGTGTAAGTAAATAGTGCGTAGTATGTCATTGAGGATGGAGCTTCCATCCGAAACATCGTCGATCTGACAATCTGCGATATAAAGTGTTTCCTTCACTAGATGGACTGTGATCCGCATTTTCTAGCCTTTCTGTGACGATCTAAACCTGTGAACCAAAATCTAAATCTGTGACCAAACACTTCCTCTCATATTCTAATGCTTAGATGTAAATTCAAATGTTTTACCTACCATAATGCATCGGTGCGATCTTTGGTGGGATGTATTTCCTGGCTTTGGGGGCCGGCTTTTTCCCAGTATCTTTTTTATTTCCCTTATCATCACCATCTTCATCTTCATCGTCAGATTCCTCAAACTGATCAAGCTGTGGAAAAACAAACAGTTAACAGATATTCGTAATATTGTTTATATCACAGAGTGGGAGATAAGTGATGAGCTGAAGAGCTTTACCTTGCTGACCAGATTCTCAGGATTCGGCCGGAAGTGTAAAGGATCGTTCTCGGCTGTGAGACAGTACAGTACAAACAATATACTGAATATTGAGGGTGTGATCGGATACAAACCCGTGACAAGTGAAAGGAATTAGTAAGTGGGTTCTTTGTTATCTCAGTATGACCAGAACAGCTTAAATACCCTGAGATTTATAATTCTCTGGAAATTTACTAGAGGGATGTACCCCGTTCTTCCCAAAGACATATCATGTGCTCTAATCTAATGTCAAGTGACAAAGAAAATAGTTATAAATGTAATTAAAGTTTTGCCGTTATTGCACAAACCAAACATCCAGAACGAGACCACTCCCACCATGAACGAACTGCTCCATTACAAGATAAAAGGTCTAATTGCAGATTTCCTTCTCAAATGACAATTGCACCCAAACCCACAACATAACAGAGTCACTGGTTTTTCCTTTAATTTGTCACCTCCCATCTGATGGGATTGAATGATGAGCAGAATCCAAGATGCAGGAAAAAACGTAATACTGTGTTTAACATCTAAAAGAAGTATCTAAAAGAAATACAGAGGATTTATAGATTAGAAGTCTTACCCAGACTGCCAGTCACAGCAGTGCGCACTAGTTTATCAATCTGATATTTCAGCTTCTGATCGATGGGACGCATCTTCTCCAGCACCTAAAGGAGAAAGAAAGGAAATTGTTTCATACATTTTATCTTTCTGTGGGAATAAGAATCTGGGTGTTGAATACAGGCAAAGAAAAATACAATAATTTAATATTACATGTCTTTAGAAGACGTTTTATATGTCACATTACAGCACAGGGTCTGAGCTCAAGGTCAGACATGATACAGCATGCTGGAGCAGAGAGGGTTAAGGGCATTGCTTAAGGGCAGCTTGGAAGTCCTGGGGTTTGAACCATCAACTTTTCAGTTAACAGCCTTAACTGTTTACCTTAACTCTTTTCACATGCTGCTGCTATTTGTTTTTTAATTGTACCTAAAGAACTGCTTTCTGTCTTTACGCTTTTTATTATTCAAATTTACTTAAATAGAAACCTGACTGAATAAACAATCTACATAATGACAATATTTACATGCTTCAAATACAAAGTAATACTACTAATAAAACAAGTTACTCATCACTTTTATATTTCACTGTATACATGCTGATCACTGAGAGATTCTGACCGTTCTTATGGTGACCAGCCTGTGGATGGCGTCGTTGTCCTCCAAACTCTGGCCATCTGCTTTAACACTCATCACATGTGCAACATCCTGCAGGTAAAATAACAGCAAGTGGTATCGCAGGTCCAGAAAGGACAAGCCCTGCAAATAACAAACATTATTAGAGAGAAACATTCCAGGGGTTTGTGTGTTACAGAACGCACAGAGCTGAACTTTTACCTTAGAAGTTGGATATGTTTTACTCTGGACTTTCTTTATCAAGTCCCGGATGTGGCTCGTAACAAACGCGACCTGAAATGTCAAGGAGAAGAATGATTCTATTTTGTAGGTCACTATATAATATACACATTCTAAATGAACTCACTGAAATATTTGATTCCTGGAGCAAAAATATTCATTTTGAGTGTCTATTATGCAAACATACAACACAATCACTGCATTTCTTCATAACCATTCATTTTCCCCCTGATGATATCTTCATAGATATACATAGATCAGGCATAGGATTATGACCACTGACAGGTGAATAACCCTGATGATCTCCTCATCATGGCACCTGTTAGTGGGTGGGATATATTAGGCAGCAAGTGAACATTTTGTCCTCAAAGTTGATGTGTTAGAAGCAGGAAAAATGGGCAAGTGTAAGGATTTGAGCGAGTTTGAGTTGTGATGGCTAGACCACTGGATCAGAGCATCTCCAAAACTGCAGCTCTTGTGGGGTGTTCCCGGTCTGCAGTGGTCAGTATCCATCAAAAGTGGTCTGCCGGAACTCAGAGCACCTCTCTGAGTGGACACTTCAGGGTGGTCCTAGAGCCTTTTACAGTTACCAATGTTTTCAAAAGTCTTATAGTCCAGATCAAAATTGCAGGAAAAACCAAAGAAACAAAGAACATTCATGAATCAACAGTCAACAAAGAGATTCATGAATCAATGCGGTCAAGTACACCCCCCTACACAAATCCCCCAGTATATATACC
Source organism: Hemibagrus wyckioides (assembly GCF_019097595.1). NCBI lineage: Eukaryota > Metazoa > Chordata > Actinopteri > Siluriformes > Bagridae > Hemibagrus > Hemibagrus wyckioides. The sequence goes on along the minus strand of NC_080732.1, from coordinate 6,177,142 downwards.
TTCTAGCCCAGTTTGGATTGTTTTGAGGTTAACTAATTCTCCCCCTCAAACACAGCCCCACCTTCTGTGGCCTTTATACGGCCTATGTGTTTTAATTTAAGTTTTAATTTAACAGGTGTTAGTTGTTGAACTGTCTGATCTTATTAGTTCTTACTTATAACTTCAGAACTTATTGGAAATAACTTTACCATTATTTAAGGAAATTAGAATTTCTACCATTATTTACCTTAGTTTTCCCTCGTTGCCTATGTGATGTGAAGTAAAAGGGGTAAAATGGCTGTTTCTTAGTTTGATTTAATTTGAGTTAGTTTATTTATTTAGGTTAGGATTGGTCAGTTTATTTTAATTTAGTTTAATTTGGTTCTCTAATTCTTCTCCATTGCTTCAAGCCCTTTAACCCTTTTAGGTCCCTATCCGTATTTTTCCATCACGTTTATGCTGGCCTGCCATTCGGTCTTTTCTCCCTATGTTTACATTAACCTCAGCCACTAAAATAATATTTTTCCACTTGAATTTAACTTTGCCTGCCTTTCCTGGCCCTTGTGCTTCAATAACATCTTCTTCCAAACTCACTTCTGTCTCGGCACCTGTGGTTTTTGTTTTTTCATTTTACCATAAGGAATTTACTGTCATACCCCCATCCATTTACCTGGGTAAGGTACTTCTTATTTACATAGGTGCTGAGAATTTTTTGTATGTTATAATATATAAAGTTTGTATTAGTTTTAATTTTTTTAAAAATTATCCTAAGCTCTCTCTCTCTCGAACGTTCGAGTCAGTGTCGTGTAAGATAAGATTGTTATGGCTTTCTTGCACCTGTGTTTTTTCCCACTTTCCCACCAGAGCCATGGACTGCAGACATGCCAGAAAGTTCAAGAATGATTCTACAGGCCAAAGGCCTGACAATGCACCAACTAACGATGATTCAGCCAGTTGCTCTCCTCTATTTTTGTGGTTTTATTTATTTATATAAATATATACATATATATATATATATATATATATATATATATATATATATATATACACACACACACACACACACACACACACTATATTGCCAAAAGTATTCGCTCACCTGCCTTGACTCGCATATGAACTTAAGTGACATCCCATTCCTAATCCATAGGGTTCAATATGACGTCGGTCCACCCTTTGCAGCTATAACAGCTTCAACTCTTCTGGGAAGGCTGTCCACAAGGTTTAGGAGTGTGTTCATGGGAATTTTTGACCATTCTTCCAGAAGCGCATTTGTGAGGTCACACACTGATGTTGGACGAAAGGTCTGGCTCTCAGTCTCCGCTCTAATTCATCCCAAAGGTGTTCTATCGGGTTGAGGTCAGGACTCTGTGCAGGCCAGTCAAGTTCATCCACACCAGACTCTGTCATCCATGTCTTTATGGACCTTGCTTTGGTCACTGGTGCACAGTCATGTTGGAAGAGGAAGGGGCCAGCTCCAAACTGTTCCCACAAAGTTGGGAGCATGGAATTGTCCAAAATGTCTTGGTATGCTGAAGCATTCAGAGTTCCTTTCACTGGAACTAAGAGGCCAAGCCCAGCTCCTGAAAAACAACCCCACACCATAATCCCCCCTCCACCAAACTTTACACTTGGCACAATGCAGTCAGACAAGTACCGTTCTCCTGGCAACCGCCAAACTCAGACTCGTCCATCAGATTGCCAGATGGAGAAGCGCGATTCGTCACTCCAGAGAACACGTCTCCACTGCTCTAGAGTCCAGTGGCGGCGTGCTTTACACCACTGCATCCGACGCTTTGCATTGCACTTGGTGATGTATGGCTTGGATGCAGCTGCTCGGCCATGGAAACCCATTCCATGAAGCTCTCTGCGCACTGTTCTTGAGCTAATCTGAAGGCCACATGAAGTTTGGAGGTCTGTAGCGATTGACTCTGGAGAAAGTTGGCGACCTCTTCGCACTATGCGCCTCAGCATCTGCTGACCCCGCTCCGTCAGTTTACGTGGCCTACCACTTTGTGGCTGAGTTGCTGTCGTTCCCAAACACTTCCACGTTCTTATAATACAGCTGACAGTTGACTGTGGAATATTTAGGAGCGAGGAAATTTCACGACTGGATTTGTTGCACAGGTGGCATCCTATCACAGTTCCACGCTGGAATTCACTGAGCTCCTGAGAGCGACCCATTCTTTCACAAATGTTTGTAAAAACAGTCTGCATGCCTAGGTGCTTGATTTTATACACCTGTGGCCATGGAAGTGATTGGAACACCTGATTCTGATTATTTGGATGGATATATATATATATATATATATATATATATATATTATATATATATATTATATATATATATATATATATATATATATATATATATATATATATATATATATATATATATATATATATATATATATATTTTTTTTTTTTTCCTGTAATGAACCAACTGGTTCCTTACATGATTTTACATCTAATAAACTGCTCAAAATTTACCTGATTCTATGTCTATTTCTTTAACTAATGATTATAAAAGGTGATTAATACTGGAAAGGATTATTAGATAATTAGTAGATTAGGTAAGACAATTAGATAGGCAAAATTAACGTTTATGAAAATGAGGGTAGGTAATGATTAAAGTAAACTTAACTATATTAAAATCATCATAGTTTTGATTAAGCATAACAGAGTGAGTTTAATGATTAAACAATTTATTTCAATTTAACTAGTAACATTTCACTGTTTTTTGTTTTTATATATCTTTTCTACATTTTTATATTTTATGTGTCCCTTATTTTAATGATAAAAAATGAATTAGATTTGTCTTAAAGACTAAAGGAAAGAAATCAACTTTATAAGTTGGTTAAGGAAATGTAACCTTCCCGTAATGATTAAAAGTTAAAAGTGATTAATGATTAAATGTATGGAAAATATAAGTTTCAGAAATTCTCCCACAGGACCAAGGAAGGAACAGTGGTGAACCGGTGACAGGGTCATGGACGGCCAAGTCCCATTAATGCACACGGGGAGTGAAGGCTGGCCCGTGTGATCCGATCCAACAGACGAGCTACTGTTGCTCAAATTGCTGAAGAAGTTAATGCTGGTTCTGATAGAAAGGTGTCAGAATACCCAGTGCATCATAGTTTTGGCAGCAAAAGAGGGACCAACACAATATTAGGCGGGTGGTCATAATGTTATGCCTGATCGGTGTAATTAATTCCATAAACTTTCACTAGATAGCTAGATATCCAGGTCAACAGACCGCAGTTACTTTTTCTGTAGCTCGGGTAAGGGTGTATTCATATTACCAATTTAATGACCCAAATCTAAAAGATTTAAAGAGTTTAAAAAAGTTACTAACACCTAATTCCTGCTGTGGGAAATCAGGACAAACACTAAAATATTCTGAACATCAGAAGTACAAAGAATCAGGATTAGAAATCACTTCATTCCAAACCTGCTGTGTGAGCGTGTTGAGTAGCTGCACTGCTTTAGGCACATCCTCCTCAATCACCTCCTGGGAAGGGAGATATCATAACAGTGATCAATATGACAGCTAAATATAAATACTGAAAAAATATATTTCATATCCCATAGTGACTGTTTTAACACTGTTGAATTTCTTTTCAAAATGAAGATGATGATGAGATTAATTGTCTATAAGAGCACTCCTGTCTGTACTTTGCATCTTCATTATTAAAGGTAAACATTTCTATCCTCTAAGCCTGATAATAACCAGATTAAAATGTTTTTCTACTCAGCAAAGGAAATGCAATCATTATTAATGTGCTGAAGTTTTCTCTTAGAACATGTTTATTTAACTTTTATATGGAAGAAGTCTCCAGTGTTAACCCTTTGTAATAATCAGTAGGTTTTTCCATGGGATTGTCTTCAGATCGGTCTTTGGTAACATGATAAACTGCAGTTTGGTTGATTAAGTTCAAGACAGAAGAAAGAAAAAGACTAGCTATGCCATAAGTAACACGTGAAACTTATTTTGCGGAGATCCCACAACAATAATGTAGCTATAAACGGATAAAAGTATGGGATACCATTCTCTGATTTAATGACTTGCAAACTGCTGTGTTCTAAAGGAGGTGCTGTGATAGTAAAATAATCCATTTCGGACTATTTAACTATTTATCTACTCGAAAGTCCGGGGTCTAAACTCATTCTAAGGATATCTGGGATACTATTTTGGATAGTTGGCGAACTGGGTAGCAGAAAATTTGTTTATTCTTTTCAGCAATCTGAGACAGGTTTTCGCTCTTATTTAATCGATCAACTAAAGTACTTCTTGTTTTTGACTTTTCATTATATCTTCATGGTTTGCCATGGTCAGATCATGCACCGTTTCAGCTTGATTATCAGCTCTACACATTTCTACACATACTTTCGTTAGCTAGGTTGCTAAACTAGCTAGCCTCTGCATTACCAGATTTGGACAGGATCCTATAATACTGCAAATTAATCAACAGATTATCTATTTACGAAAAGACAGTTGTACGTATCACTATTTAACAATATTTCTAGCCTTTAAATCCTAACTTTATAAGGATTATTTACAGAGGAGGTACTACTCACGTTCTGTACAGCGAGCGCCGCCATCTTGAACTACGGAAAGCACAACGGGACAGACGCGTTTCTTTCAGGGGGATTTTACTATTTTACTATTTTTCCCTCTGGGTGAGTCTGTAAGAACTAAATACGTATTGTATATCGTTTTATTCTGTTTATACGACAATATCTGCAGGTAAATTACCTCCTGAATGTGTGAGACATTCTTTTATAATTTTCTAAAAAAAATCAATTAAAATAAAGGTTTTTTTATTTATATTTATTTTTATATTTATTTATTTATAGTTTTAAAAAATATATTAGCAGTGTTTTCTCTGCATTCCTATTTAGTCTTTCGATTTTTGTTATTTCCAAAATAAAACGAATTAATAAATCAGATCTTATTGGCTGTGCTTATAGACAAGCGCATTATTTTATTTATTTATTTATTTATTTATTTATTTATTATTATTATTATTATTATTATTATTATTATTATTATTATTATTATTATTATTATTATTATTTCTGTGGGCGTTATTGCTGTATATTAATATGTTTAAGTATAAAAGGTTTTGTTTCCGAGACTGCAGTTTCAGCTCTGACCACTAGAGGGGGTTAAACCCCACATAATCACCGGGGGATGAACAGACACACTTCAGGGCAAAAGATTTATTTCAGTTGAAGAACAAAAACCCGAAATAAGAGGAGACGTGAGGATTAGAGAAAAGTGACAGATGGAGAATAAGGGATGAAAGAAAGGGATAAAGCCTTAAGGTGTGGATGAGACCATGCTGTTAATGTGAGATAAACCCTGTGTTACAGTATTAGTCAGGAATAGGGAGTGACAGAGGAAGAGAGAGATATTGTAATACAGGAACATAGAGAAATTGTAAGCAAATAGAGTGTATGGAAGTGTTATTAGGGGCTACAAATATAGTGCATGCATTTAAACTACTGATTTAACAAATTAATGCTTCTGCAATTGGTCATTTGGCACCCAGAGACCTATAATAAATACAATATAATATATAATATAATAAAAATACATTAAAAAAAAAAAAATATATATATAAATAAATATATATATATATATATATATATATATATATATATATATATATATATATATATATATAGCCATTTCCATATTCATCTAATCTCTGAGAATATATATAGGGTTAGCTTAACCCGTAGAATAAACGATGGGCGATTGATGAATGATTCGTTCGTCTCAAACGACTCTTTTAATTGAATCAGTCGAATCAATTCGCGAGTTTGAATCAGTCTAAATTTTTTCTTCTTAAAGGCTTTTTAAGATGTTTTTTCTACACCATCCAGTGTTGTTTAGACATTATGGCATTTGCATAATCAGATACACCTCTCCTTCAGTCTGTTCACGTATTTTTGTTTGGCTTATGTGTGTCGACTCGTCATGAATCACATGTTCCTGAAGCACAGACCATTTACATTAACTTTGCTGTAGAAAACTAACCCCAGGTCAGAAGACTTATAATATTCCATCATTGGTCTAACATAATGGTGTCCACTGGGACAATGTTGGCCCGCAAGGGCCAGCAGAGTTTAAACCCACCTCGCATTCATTCGAGTAGAAAACTGACCTCAACCATTTTATTGTACCGTGTTAGCAGGGCGGTTAGGAAAAGTAAACCTTTATCAATGTTGGTACAACTTGTATAATGTCACCTGAAAAAGAGCTTAAGCCATCATCACGCTACCTGGGGATCAACATGATGAACTCTTACGTCTTCTAACGACAAATTACTATATTATACAAATATTGTTTGTATTGCAATAATCCTTGAATCCTTGAATGTGGCTTTTGTCAACACAACATGAGCCGAATTATTAATTGAATTATTAACTTAGTTGGCATATTAATTAAATCTATTATAAATTTTAGATGATGTTTATGATAAGATACGCAAAATAAGATGGCACCATCGCACCTGGCCCACCTTTAGAGTTACTCGGCCCTGCACCAACTGTGAGCCAGTGGCATCGCTTCTTCTCTCCTTCTCTCATCCTTTCAAGCACCAGATCAAGGCTTGGCTACATCTCTCAACTATACAAGAGTTGGTAGTTACAGCCGGTCATCAGATGGGCACCCCCCCTTCCTTGGTGTTTCATTGATTAAAGCCCATGACACCTGAGGGGGGCTCGACAGCAGATCCAGCGTCCTGGATCTACCCCTGCTGACCACCACCCAACTCATGCTACCTGGGGTTCAACATGATTACCTCTTAAGTCTTCTAATGACCAATTACTATATTACACAAATGTTTAACCAGTCCTTGAATGTGGCTTGATTGTTGTTATTTTTGTCCGAACAACACGAGCAGAATTATTAACTTAGATGGCATATTAATTAAATTTATTATAAATGATCATTAAGCTTCAGATGATGTCGTTTATGATTAGATGACTAATTAACCTGTAATTCATTTCTATCAGTGGAACTATATGATAAATTTACAGCACAAGACTTGTACAAGTCAATATCAGATTTTTCACTATATTTTACTATTTATATATATATATATATATATATATATATATATATATATATATATATATATATATATATATATATATTTATCTATATTATTTATATATTTAGTACATAACTCTAACTGCGTCTCTAAATGTGATTTCCCTGTCAAGAAACAATAGTCTGATATCATCACACATCATTCTGATGAAATCTTATTTTATAAAGCTAGTCTTACCAGCTTTGTTATAGTAATAATTTTCATAATGATATTTATTTTCCTGTCAGAGGGTCCTGTTTCGGTCAGCAGCTGGGTGGCCTTGAAAACCTGCTGTCCTTCCTGTTGAACATCTCACCGTGATGGACCTTACAGGAATCGCTAATGAATCATTGTCTGGACCTTAAAACACACACACACACACACACACACACACACACACACATGCACACACCTACGTCTACACTACGGTAATTTCTCTGCACTACACAATATTTATGTTCTTTGCTAATAAGGTTGCATGGTTGAATGTGAATCTGTGTTAAGTCCTATTGTTGTCCTATTCATTATAATATATCTTTAGCAGTATTTGTAAGGCAGTCTGTCAGACAAGTAACAGATTCAACCCAAGAACCACTGGCTCTGATTTTACTGGCATGGTTTGTGTCCACTCGCCCCATTAAGAATGAAGCCAATCAATAAAGTTATTCTGATTGATCACATTTATCCTTTAATGAAACATTTCTATCCTGATGGGGGCGTGGTCTCTTCCAGGATGACCCCACCCCCATCCACAGAGCACAAGGGCTCACCGAATTCTTCGATGAGGATGTAATTGCTTTTAATCCTTCTCTACATTTCAAGAGAAATGGTAGAACTTTACATCTTACATAACCAATATTAAGATTATTTTTTATTCAGAGTCTGAATTTGTTAAATCTGTTTAAAAATAACAGTTGTCTATGGGTGATTTACACTATAAGACTCGAGTGCTGTACAGTTAAAAGGGAAAAAAATACCCTGAAGCTTGTCCTCTGGAGAAAATGAATTGCAAAGTGAGAAAAATAAAGACCCCGGTGTTAAACTGTCGACCTCTGACCGAGCGTGGTGATTCCAGCAGCTTTACCCTGTGTTTCTGCGTTCTGTTACAAAGAGGCGGAACATAAAGACACACTGAATGTCAAAGGAGCTCGGAGTGTCCTGTCTCACAAGGACATTAACAAATATATGAACACATATGCAGGCAGAGAGAGAAAGACACCCCATGGCTGTTTCTGTAGCTCAAAAAAAAAAGCCTGAAAAGCAAACCTGCTGGAACATACTGACCTTTATAAACAGATCAAACACCAGCTCTGATTTCAGCTCACCAGGAATCATTCTTCTCAGTGGACCAGGTTTATATTAAAAACAAATTTAGTTGATTAGTTGATAGGGGTTTGGTGACTACCTTTTGGAAACCTCAAAATAGTTAAAATTACAGTGTAGAACAGATACACTATGCTGTTTCAGTCATTAGCACACAAACTGCCTTTAACATGCCGCCTATTGTCACTGATATCGTTCAAGAATGTTTTAATCTACTCTCAAGCTCTCAAATCTGTGCTTGTATTTGATCTGTTTATGTTTTTGATGCTGAAATGCTTCACTGTGAAATAATCACATGAATTAGAGTCAGATGTTTCCTGAAAATCCACTTTCTAAACAACATAGAGCATTTATTACACTAACAATAAGCTTCATAACAGCTTTGTACCAATTCATCTAAAAGTAAATGAAAACGATATTTAATTATATACAATATATATATATATATATATATATATATATAGTCAACTGTCCTTCTATATAAATATACCTTTGTAGCAATATATTACTAGTACTAGTAGTATATATTAGCAGTAAACTTACAAACTCTAAGAAGGTCCTCTATTTCAGGGGTCCCCAACCACCGGACCGTGGATCATTTGGTACCGGGCCGCAAAGAAACAATAAACTAAGAAATTTCATTTCATTTAATTGTCTGGACCATTTATCCGATCTACCATCGGGTCATGTACACCCGATCTATCTCAGGTGTCATCAGGCATCAAGGCAGGATACACCCTGGACGGAGTGCCAACCCATCGCAGGGCACACACACACACTCACACACACTCATTCACTCCAGGCAATTTAGAGACTCCAATCAGCCTAGAAGCATGTCTTTGGACTATGGGAGGAAACCAGAGCACCCAGAGAAAACCCACCAAGCACGGGGAGAACATGCAAACTCCACACACACAGTGAGCTGGAGCAAGACTCGAACCCAAGATGCTGGAGGTGTGAGGTGAACATGCTATCCATATGTGTGTATATATATATATAGAGAGAGAGATGCATTCAATCGCACCACACTCCTACATTTGACTCAGTGACGGGTTTTTCCATACATCCATCCAAATCTGCAAGCTACAAATGTCCCCAAAACCAAATGCCACCCCCGGGCCGGGTTAAAATGGTCCGGTATCAAGCTGGTCCATGGTACAAAAAAGGTTTCAGACCCCTGCTCTATTTAACACAATAAACATAGTAAAGGATCTATTGTCCACTACGTGTACCTTAGTATAAATGATATGTCATTGTACAAGCATTCATTAGTTGTAGTATACCTCTAGTAAACCTGGACAAACTTGTATACTTAGGATTTTTCATTTTTTGTTTAAAATGAACATGAATGAAGAAATGTATAAAGAAGTCATCGACCACAATGAGTACCTAATAATAAGCACTAGTAAGTATTTACTTTATTTTTCAGTTAGTATGTTTAATATACATCAGTAACAGTATATATGTATTAAATATGAGTAAACTAGCTGTATGGTTTGCTAAGGTTGTTAAAGTTTAAGTCAAGAAAGAAATTCAGAAAAGAAGCGAATGGTATTTATAAGATTATTAAATATCTTTCTTCCTCGAAAGTACACTTTATGCCTTATTAGAGTGTACATTATTACAAAAACACATTATTATGTGTTTCTCAGATGGATGTAGTAAATGTGTGATCGAATGTGTTGTGTATTTAGGATTTGCCAAGGTGTTTGACAAAATTAAGTTAACAAAGACATCGTTATCCACCCATTAAGATTAGCAGACTATATATTATTAACAGTATAGAATACTTCTATACTGGTACACATGGTTAAACTTGTATACTTTGGATTTGCCGTAATTTTACACTTAGAAGGACAATAAAAATTTATTCAGAAGATTAGAATGATGATCGATGGCGTATTTATGATAGAAATGCGGTCAGCTTGAGACATTTGTATGAAAATTATAGACCGTTAGAACTCCTAGACCCTGTTATTTAGTGATTCTACCTAACTGTGTTATGTCTATAGGTTTATTCAGAAACAACCGTGCCATTCTTGTGCGGATAATTGGCGTCCATGAATATGAAACACCCCTTAAACAATGTGAAGGACTTTCGAGAGACAAAAAGCTCGAGGTGCTTCCTCATTTCCATCTCTTGAGTGTTGGGAAGAGTCTGTGACGGCTCTGTGTTTACTGTAAGCTTGGGGAGAAAAGACGCTGAGTGGCACCTAAATGCCCTTTCATCCACTTATCAATCCCATCCTCCCTCTTCTGTTCTCCAGAAGACATCAATAGCTGGGGTCTTAATTAAACAAGGAGATTCTGACCTGTCAGTCATATCAGAGTCAGAGTCAGGAACACTTTATTCCTTCAATGTACAGAATATACAGGAATGTGACTTGACAAATCAATATAGGGCAAAATAAAATATATATAAATAAAATATAGTGAGTGTTTGTGTGTATCTGTATATATACAGTACATATACTGTACAGATACACACAAACACTCACTACATACAGAACAACATACTACCTATGGCATTTGGAATCCAAAAGTTCATTATCAGAATAATGTACAAACATGGATTTTTCTGATTGGAAACTTCAGAGCAGATTTTATGCAATGTGTATCATCATCATCATCATCATCATCATCATCAATTATGTTAAAGCATGACATAACTAGGTCAGTTTAATTTATCATGGTAGCATCATGTATTTTCACACCTGTAATGTCAATGAAATGATTAATGCTTGTTAGCAAAAATAAATAAATAATCCACACTGATAAGTGACATTGAAACCCAGACCAGGATACAACGAATGAATAATAACTATAATAACATTTCCCCTCAATTTTCACAACCGTGTGTTTCCCCATGAACAGCTTCAACATCTTCTCTTCCAAGCTCTTTCTCTCTCTCTCTCTCTCTCCCTCTCTCTGCAACACTCAAGACATGGAAATGAGGAAACACCTCAAGCTTTTTGTTTCTTTACATTGTTTAAGGAGCATTTCATATTCATGATCGCCAATTACCCGCACAAGAATGGCACGGCCGCTTTAGAGAGGAGCTTAATGTACCAGGTTAAGAAAGGCAGGCTATTTATTCATTGCCTCAGGCCATGGAGATTGCACAACCTTTTGAGGAGAGGAACTTTGGCTGATCTGATAAAGTGTTTTACCTAACGGTTGTGAATGAGAAACTTCCACTGTGTCCCTCTCAGGAATTGGACTAAAGCCGTCTTGAGGGTTCGTTTGTGATGAATTACATCCTGAGATTGTTTATTGATAAAATGTTAATAAAAGACAAATATAATTTTAAACTTATGACCAGGTCAGATCAACCCTGCATGCATATAATGTGGTTTATCATTAACATCTATGACATATATAAATAATAAAATATAAAATGGTCACCGCCTGCCGTCTTTCCTCCTGAGCATCTGTGGACACAAAAAGCGAACATTTGGCTTTAAGGAGAAACTGCAACACCAGTCTGTAGAATAAAGTGCCATGTGTTTCATTTGCCCCATCGTCACTCACGAGGCCCATTCTATTGCCTCATTTCTCTAATTACCCCACCCTTACTGTAAATTAGCCCTGACCGATAATTAGCCAGAGTTTAAGTGGATGCATTTCAATAGGCACCCCAGTGTGCAGCAGTAAAGTCTTTAACCTCTTTAACACGACTTTATCCTCACCTATAAGCCTAATGCTAACGGATTAGGAGATATATCAGGACATGATTAGCCACACATAAGTATGATATTATAATTGTAATCACATTTTCTCAGAAGGGAACGTCTTGGAATTTTTTCGCTTATAGCACAAATTATACGCTTATCAAATTAAACCTGCTCATCGGACCTCATCATCCACACCACAGTTAAACTCACAGACATCATACTTTTCTTTTTTAATCTGAACTTTAACTGAAGCTCTTGACCTGCACAATTCTATGCATAGTTCTGCTGCCACATGATTGAATGATTGAATGAGCAGCCGTACAAGAGAATTATATTGTCAAAAGTTTTGGGACGTCTTCCTTTACATGCAGATAAAATGTAATGGCATCCCATTTTTAATCTGTAGGGTTTAATAAGGAGTTGGCCCACCCTTTGCAGCTATAACAGCTTCCACTCTTCTGGGAAGGCTTTCACAAGGTTTAGGAGTGTGTTTATGGGAATTTTTGACCATTGCTCTAGAAGCGCATTTGTGAGGTCAGACACTGATGTTGGACGAGAAGGTCTGGCTCGCAGTCTCCGCTCTAATTCATCCCAAAGGTGTTCTATCAGGTTGAGGTCAGGGCAGTCAAGTTCCTCCAAACCAAACTCGCTCATCCATGTCTTTATGGACCTTGATTTGCAGTCATGTTGGAACAGGAAGGGGTCATCCCTAAACTGTTCCCACAAAGTTAGGAGCATGAAATTGTCTTGGTATGCTGAAGATTTTATACACCTCTGGCCATTGAAGTGATTGGAACATCTGAATTCAGTGATTTGGAGGGGTGTCAAAAAACAATTGCCGACATTGAAGTATGCTATATGAAGTATATTGCAATATAATATTGCGATATTGAATACCTTCTATTCAGGAAGATAGTTTTTGGTGAAGTTTGTAATCGGTATGAAGCAGGTTTCTGAAGGAGTGTGTATTCTTATCAGAGAAACCAATTAGATGATAGGAATTTTAATGGAATTGTTAAAATGGTACCACCCAGTGCACATCTGTTGACTCATGGCACCTTAATATATATATATATATATATATATATATATATATATATATATATATATATATATATATATATACAAAAATATAATAAAAAAAAAACAAAAAGTAAAAAAAAAAAACAGTCTAATTTTTATAATTTCAATAATTTATAAACAAATTTGAGAAAGATGTTTGTGTTTTTGACATTTTTGTTTTAATTCCATTGTTACTGTACCTTTACAGAATCCCAGAAGTGTGCTTATCCCTATGACCTGTTTGTATCTATTTGCACAGGGGGATGGGAGACATATGGAGTGGGCAGTGTGTGTGTGTGTGTGTGTGTCCTGCCTATACAGTATGCGTCTGATCTGAGAGCAGCTGCAAACAGAGCAGTGTATGTCCCTTTACTCAAACACAGTCTATTTACAGTTTGCTCTGTTTTTTGTCTCCCGCTTTAATCTGACAGACCCATTGTGATGTGCACGTGCCCAAATCCGCCCTCTTTCCTCCCAACAACCCATCGTTCCCTTACACGCCCTGCCATCCTTTTGCACCCGCCCAAGGCAGAAGTGTGCTGCGCTACAAAGTCTTGAATGAGACACAATGAGCCGGGGTGAAGGAAACCTGAGCACAATGGGTTCGACTGTTATATAGCACTTTAAAAACCAATGTAGCACACGCCTGGGTGAACACACACACGGCCTCTCGGGCTTCGTATTCATGCCTGACTATTGTGATCTGTTTGATGGAGGGCACACTTTTTGTCAGCACAAGTGTTATTAGCCAGAATGTGGCCTACGAAGTGAACGTAAAGGGGTTAAACCGTCATTCAGCTGCGTGGAAGTGTGGCTAAGTGGGTGACATTTCTGTCAATGATTGTATGGGACTCAAAAGCAAAGGGACATGTGGCAGAGAAATGAATGAATAAGAAAATCCTGTTCGGGTAACAAAAGTGAGACAATCCACAAAATGGATTAGAATTAATCATCACTTGACAAATCCAGAATTAATATCGGAGCAGAAGGAAATGAATTTTCTTTTTTGTCAACCAGTTAACGGGATAATTAAATCAGCTTGTCGTACAAACACTCGCAATCGAGAGGCTGATTCTAAAACCCCTTTCACTGTGTGTGACATCAAAAAGGGTTTTCATAAAACCATTTAATTAACCATGAGGGATCCAGAAATGCTCAAATCGAATCAATTTAATTGATAATTAAGCGTAACATAATAATTCTTCGTAAGATGTCTGTTAGCAAAGGATAGATAGATTGGTTTACTTCCTGTGACACTAGCTTGTTGTTTGTCTCATTGCTAACTCGTGTTTTTGCCTGTTTACTAGTGACTGTAGCGTAGTTTCGCTTGTTTGCTAGCAATACATCTTGTTTGTGTTTTACGCTTTTCGCTTGCAGTGATTCAACTTTGTGTTCATTCAATAATTCTATTTAAATATATAGTAATAAATAACTATTTAAGAATGAAAATGAAAAAGGAAAGTTCACAGCTGAGTTCCTCTTTTAATACCGCACTTGGACATGGACTAAAACTGGTGAATTTTACAATAGCACCATAGGTACAAGGAAAGAAGCATATGCAAGCCTTTCGTGCTGTGTATTTCAAAAAGAACAAATATCCATAACTTTTTATAGACAAACCATACAGGTGGTTTTGCTGTAGTAGCTTCTTTTTACTGAAAAGAGAAGATCAGGGATCCTCCATGCCATAAAGACCATACTTCACTGTAAGCAGGAGTTCATAATGGAGCTGTGTATAGGTGATAGCATATATAAAGCTAGCCTAATAGCTAAATACCAATTCATAAATAAATAGCTAATTAGCATACACTCTAACTATGTAGATAGCTGCAAACATATCTGAGATGCAAAGTGTTTGTAGAGAGTGGTTATTTCAGTTAGCCTTCCTCAAACCAGTCTGGCTATTCCTCTGGCGTTCTCTCATCAGCAAGGTGTTTCCACCAGAATGGATTCACTGGATTTTTCTAGTATGTGAAAATCTTTTGAAATATAACTAAGCGCTTGAGCTGAATCTGCAGTGAACCGATCAGCTGCCACAGCGGCCAGTGAGCGTATATTGACGTAAGGAGATCTCGGACTACAGCTCATGCTATTAAGAACAAGTATTATAGAGAACACGATAAAACACAAACTAGCATTGTATAACAGCACTAATTTAGCTGGGGATAATCCGAGCAAATCGTGTTCTTATTTCAAAAACAATAAAGTGATTTTTAGAAATAGCAGAGAAAAATGTTCACAAATTTTACATTTCAACTTAATGTTTTTCTTGCTTTGTTTGTTTGTTTGTTTTTTGCATGCCACGTTTAATCATAGACATTCTCACCAAGTAGCTTTACAGAAATCTGGACGTCGATGCTAATCAGCGAGACAGAGCGACAGTGGTGAGGAAAATATATGGAGATAATATGAGGAAGAAACCTTGCGAGGAACCAGGACCAAAAGTAAACTCATGCTCCTAATGTGTGACAACAGAGAGTATGATTATTAATGTATATGTTAATGTGTATTAATTGTATGTTATGGTACTTGTAGTGCTGGTTGCTAATTTGTGTTTTAGCCTATTTACTCTAAAGCTAGTGTGTTTGTTAGCATGCTTTCTGTGATGCTAGTTAGCCTGTTCTGCTGTATTTCTGACGAAACAGTGAAGAAATGTAAAGCTCTGCATACTAAAACCCTAAAAGCAATTTATTGTGTATCTGATTTTACGCGTTATTTTAATATTGTGATTTTTATTTTTACAATGTCAGTATTAACAGAAACTCCTAGCACAGTTTCATTTTGTCTCTAGCGGAGTGCACACTATCAACACTCCCTAATAGTATCATTCTTCTTCTCGGAGTGACAAATGAGCTCCGATATTGATATTTCATCATGTATAAAGCTGTATTTACTGCTCACTGGTGTGTTTTCCAAATACTGGAAGAATTCAATGAGCTCAGAACACACAGGCTATTTATCGAGGGCATGTATGTGTGTGTGTGTTTGTGTGTGTGTATGTGCATGTGTGTGTGCAAAATGGGAGATTATTGATTAGAGCAGAGGTCACAGATTGACCCTGCAAAAGGCCCACACGGGGATTCCTCCTCTTCCTCCTGTTCTGTCTCTCCGTCAGTGATTATCCACTGATCTTTTCTCTCATGAGCCACGATAAAACATGTCAACAAGTTTCAGTCCGCCTTGTGTTTATATAACGAGTGCTCCTCAACGATCGGCCAGATTAAATAAACGCTCAGTGCTTACGTGATATTGACCGAGCGATCTGGCTATCAGAAGAGATCTATAATAGAGTGCGCTTAACCACTTGCGCTCGAAATGGAAAATAAGTTTCTCTTACATCGCAGAAACGATGGCGATGATGACGATGATGATGAAGGTATTTGCAAGCCTGAGTGTAACCTGGTGAATGAAACATTTGTATCGATCAGCACTTAGATAAAGAACATGTTGAGATTTTTTAAAAATGCCATGGGTCAATGAGACGTTCGTTGCTAAGTAGTGAATGCAGCATGCTTACGGATACCAGCTCAGCATCTTCGGCGCCGCCTTAAAACACTAGATTACGCTTAATGGACTTTTCTAAAACTTGAAATATTGATACTGGAAAGCAGAGGATTATGTCTAATGGGTTTTTAGAATGAATTACTACTAATGCCAAAAGATACAAGCGAAGCAAAATCTCTATTCTGAGGTAAAGTCAGACTTTCCGTCTGTTTCTCGCTAGCTCTCTGTCCTGAATGACAGCTACTAGGCAGGACCTTGATTGAGTCCCAGTGGGAGAAGTGACTGGAATCCGCTCATGATTAGTGGGAGGGCTCAGTGTAGGTTTAAACCTTACACAAATCAATAGCTGATCATCACCGCAGTCGGACTGCTTTTGTATGACGTCGTAAAGCAGAACAGCTCCTCAGGGTTGCGCACATCTTTTGTGGGCTTAATCCTTAAAACCTGAAGAAGAAAATTTACATGCGTTTGTGCAGTCAGTCTTCTCTGCTTCATAACTGACATGACTCGTCAGGTCATCAGAATCAATAGGACTTAATAGGATGTTTTGGGTGAAACCGTGCAATTCTATGCTTTACTTAATTCAATTCATTTTTATTTGTACAGCAAATATCATATAAGGAAAAAATCGTTGAGTCAAAACGGAACCTCATCCTCATCAGGTGACTCCGGACAGTGTGATTATAAATCATTTCTCTTCCGTAACCATGTACTTATATGGTTATAAGGCGCAATTATGTAATCATGAAATTCATTCTAGTTTTAACATGAAGTCTATTTTGCCTTTATCAACTATTCATTGACTACCATTTTACATTTAAGAAAGAATCTGTGTATCAGCTTTTGCCAAACATTATATTTAGCTACATCCAAATTAAAATCCTGTCTCACTCTATACACACTACAAAGATGATGCTTGCCTCATCCTGACACACTTCCTGCTCTTGCTTGATTTATCCTCATCTTCTTGGTGCTTCTGCTCTTGTGACTCATCTTCCGCAGTTTTATAAGAGCTCCACATGAATAACCTAAAAAAAAAAGATATTGTATCTACAGGAATACACAGATATTTGACATTATATTATACATGTGATGTGTATTGATTTAGAATCGAACTATCCCGTGCATCCCAGAAGATGAATGCTTCCCTTTTGAGTCTAGTTCCTGTCATAGTTTCTTCTTCATGTCGTCTCAGTGAGTTTCTCCTCAGCGCTGTTGTCTCTGGCGTCTCTTTCAAGCTGCTTTGTGACAATGTCCATTTGCTTCTTCAACTTAAATCTCTTACTGAGAATGGATGTAGGATTTATATGGACTTATCATTGTAACCAGGAGATGAACTGATTAGATTTCGGAAATGATTCAAACAGGGTCAAGGTCACGGTAAAGTCAAATAGATTTTCTTTAATAGCTTACTTCTTGTTTGAAGAATATTTTAAAGGTATTCGCAATCAGTAAAAAGATGGTGTTGGTGGCTGAAGTGTCCTTGTTTTTGGTGTTGACGTTGAGTTGTTTGCCTTTTTTTTAGGGTACGAGGGTACGGTTTCCCCCATTTCTAAATAACATGCAGGTAATTTTTATATCTGTGGCATCTTTACCTGCATCTAACTGTGTGCTGGTTAGCACTGTTCAGTGAACACTGTTGCATTGTATTGTATTGTATTGTATTGTATTGTCCATTAGTAAGTTAGTTACTTCTTAGTTCTGTGTTGATTTATATAGCTCTGTCTTTTATGTAGCCCCATGGTTCTTGAGCTACGTTGTTTCCTTTCACTGTGTACTGCACCAGCTATATATGATTCAAATGACAATAAAAGCTTCTTGACTCTTGACCTAAGGTGGTCTGGCTACACTAAATTGACCCTAGGTGTGTGAATGTGTGTATTGTGTGATGAATATCCAAGCCACAGTGTTCCTGGGATACACTCTGGACCCACTGCAATCTTCTCTCCACCATTACAGTGTTATAAGATGGAGGTGTGTGATTACATCATTCCAAACCGGTGACTTCCTTGATGTTTCAGATGATTTCGTTAATAGATATCATCTCTTGTTCTGTTAAACTAACACGTTCCCTTGTCCCACCTCCACGAAGCTTTCATCTTTGTGTTTATCCCCTTAATGGATGGTGATGTTTTCAGCTGAAAAGTAATGGAAAGCTTGTGCCATCTTTGACATGTCTATGATCTCTTGATGTTTTAAACAAAAAACATAAAAACTCTTACTGATCTATGCCGATGTGTAAACCTTTAAATTACTCAAAGCTTATACATTGCTACGATGTCATAACCTTCCATTAAACTGCGTGAGTGTGTGCAGTGAGACCTAACAGAGGTCATCTGCCACAGTGACCACTGATCCTGGGAACTTTCCGTATGATCTTCCACCACCACAAAGACACACTAACTAGCGCCGCACTGACGCTTCATTTGGCTTCACGTCCACCTGGAGAGAAGCTCCAACATCAACAACAGGTACAATTACCAGTGAGTCCTCCTTCATTAGGCCTGTTTTTGAGGGTGGGGATTTGTGAACAGGCGTTTTAACGGATGGCCCGTCACTTAATGGGTCACTGGGGTATATCATGTGTGAGAGGACGGACATGGCAGACAGTTCACATGCAGTTGGCAACGAGGAATCGGTAATGACCCTGGTCGTACGGAGGACATGAGCTCACCTAGGGAACTCATTATTTCACTTGTGAATTATATAGTGATACACAAAGTCAAGCCCATCACATAGTCAACTGTGACCAGTGGTTTGCTCGAACCACAAAGTTGACCAAGGATAATCATGATTGCAAAATCTTAAATACATCTCAAGGCACTTTTATTAACGCACAGGCAGTGTGTAGCAAAGGGGGGAAGGGTCAGTGTTAATGTTACTCTCACGTCCATGTGCTTTAGATACTGATTACTTAAAACTTTCAGAACTTTCTTTTATCTGTAAATAAACTGTGATGTCTTTGAAAAATTTCTTCTAAAGCTGTATAGAGTAGTAATTTCTTCTTGTTTCTATGAATAAAGAAATTATACAGCCTATAACCTGCTCATACATGTTACTGGTGTCATAGAAAATTCTTCTGCCAGAGAAACTGAGACTTTTGATGGGAAAAGTAGACTTTATTGAGAATCAACAAAGCCAAGCTGGTCCATGGAGCAACTTCTTGGTTTCAGCAGAGCACTATATACCTTTTCAAGACGTTTCAAGATTATTTTTCCAAAACTATTTAGTCCCCTTCAGCTGACCCCCACCTTTACTTCATGCATTACAATTTCCTTCCTTGTCAGTCTTAGATAACCTAGATAATAATGGAGTACCTGAAACGTATTATGCATTGATTATTATGAGTAACACACATTTTTTTGTTCTCTAAAATATTCTATACTAGCGAGCTAACTCATGCAATGTCTGAAGTGATGTTCTAGCTACTTGTGATGGAGTTGGGTAAGTTGATTTAGCTAGCTAATGCTGTTAAAAACATGCCAGTAGGTCGATTAGATACTCTGTATTGCGCCTAGCTGTGAATGTGTGTTTGCATCATGCCCCATGATGGACTCAAGGTGCCAACGAGGGCAGCCCACTTCATCACTGTCCTCTGGATCACTACCAACTCCATTACAAATGAATACATATCATGTGTTGTGCTTCAAAGTCATTACATTTTCTACTTCTCCCCTCACTCTTGTAAAGAGAGGAATTATTATAGAGGGAAAGCAGCCATCGTTTTTTCCGCCAGTCATCCGTAAATCCAAGCTGCGTGAAACACACCGAATGAGGCCATCACTCTCTGCCATGTTTTCACTCAATAACAAACAGAGGCTGTAATTATCTGTGATTTTTTGCTGTCGTTAATTGGAGCTGCATCATCTCCTGACCGTGACACAATGTGTGTGTGTGTGTATGTGTGTGTGTGTGTGTAGTTGTAGGTCTGATGTTTTCTGATTCATTTAATGATCAATAACCAGCGGCCAGGTCACAGAGCCAAAAAAGGACTAATGTTAGACAATTACTAGTTTTAATCAGATTATTATTTAAATGAATGCTGTAGATCTCTGTACAGATCTTTCGTGTATGAAAAACTGATGATTTAGTCATGAGCTTGCATACATACATAATACAGATAACACTAAAATGATACCGCATAGCTTGAGGTCACATGCTAAGCAGTTAGAAAGCAGACTGTTGAATAGCTAGCAGGCTAGTTTCACTCGTAACTGAAAAGGCTAGAATTTACAAATGACAAATATGAAGTTCTCCTTCTCCAAACTGGAGACAAATCCAGCTTACCAACGTCATACATTTAATCTTAGAAATAAATGCAAAAGATTTAACGGTTATTTAGATTGCGTCCTGAAAGTTGGCACTGCTTATCCCCAGTCAGGGGAAAAGATTTGTCTTCGGTCATAAACTTTTCAAGTTCTTCCTCGTTTCTTTTACACTTGCTGAAGTAAATTTTTCCATATTGACTGACACGCTGGAAATGAAACTCCCTCTTTGGCCTCGTGCTGCTTTCTTAGTGGATCATCCATCATTTCCACATGCGCACCACCTCGGCAGAAAAGAGAATTAAAGTTCTCTATCTTCCTGATCGAGGCCTAGAACCCTGCTACTACCTATCTATCTAACACACACTCCCTCTCCGCTTCCTTTAATTAGCCTCTTCATGCGCTGAATGCTTGATTTGAGGACTTGATTAAGCCTGGCTTCTCTGTTCCAGTCCCTAGCTGCCTGATGAATTGGTCTCAAGCTTATTAACTGACTAATTCTGATCAATAGAGCGATGATGCTGAACATTAGCAGGACAAAAGAAAAGAAGGGACGAAAAAAAACAAAACGCCGCCTTCTACACAGAGCAACACGATCATTAACTAAACTCTAAACTCCAAGCAGCGATAGAGTCATTATTCATGGTGGAAAAGTATAAAGAATTAAATAAATAAATGTGGCTTAATAAGTAATGCACAGGGAGATCAATTATAAAATCTTCATCTAAAGATTTTCCTTTGTGAAGTTTGCTCATTTCATTCAACAGAAATTAATTGTAAAACTTGCTGTGTTCTGATTTGTTAAGCTGTGTCATGTGACTGGAAGTACAAACTTTTTATTAATTTAATTCTAAAATGTGTGACCGGTTTAGTAAATAAAACTCACCAATTCGGATAAGATGACTGTAGAAATCACTTCAAATTCACTGATTATATTAATAATATATTATTAATTGATTATGTTTTACCTTTATATCATCGGAAACCTCGTTTTACCGACTTAACATGTTGTATTAGATTGCTTCTTGGTATTTTAATTTGTTTAAAAAATATATTATTATATTTCCATTATAATTTATTTTACTATAAGAAAAACCCTTTCTGTTCATTGTGTTGTTTATAGATTTTATGTTTTATAAGATTTGTCCAAGAATCTTCTCTAAGAATTGTATATGACATATAATTGTATATTTCACACAAAAATATACCATGAAAGATGAATTTTTACTTTTTAATGTTTGTGCCTGAAAATAATGCTAAAGTATGTAAATGTAATGTGTTTAGCATGTAGAAATCTTTTCACACACATGGCTGATGGCTTACTTTAGTATGTACACTCACACACTACACACACACACACTCGATATATACTCGTGCATCTTCTTGTGGGTGGCCTCTTGTATGACCTCCCTGATCGGGACACTTTGTTCCCCAGAGAACACCATGAAAGGAAAATCTACCAAATGTCCCTCATCTCCTTCCGTACACCAGCTCATTCCCCCCATGACACTATAAGCGAAGATTCTGACCACCCAGAAACCACAACACTCCACTTTGGCCCAGAAAACATGTGCCTTAGGTAGATTAAATATGTCTTTCTTCCCATTATTGATTCTAAATGCAACTGTGATAGCAATTTTGAGTGGATATTTTGTGTCAGGAAGTGCAAAAACACGGATGTTGGAGAATTGTAGTTGAATCACACGAGGGACCTGAGATGGGGTTCACTTTTTATGTATTTCTTCTTCGTCTGTGAGTAATGAAGAGTGTGTGTGTAATGGACACCACAGGAACCTTTAGGGCTGCCTGTATTGACCTCTGTCTCTCCTACACTGAATGTGTGTGTGTGTGTGTGTTGATGGGAAGGCATTTTTAAGATGATGTTCTGACCCATTAGCTTGACTAGTGTGGATGAAAACACATTCTCCATTTCAGCAGCATTGATCCTGAAGGACTGCGTTACGGCTGAACACAGTGATCAAAATGAATTATAATCAATCTACGTATGTGCATATATTATATGTTTTTTTTTTCAATAAAATAAAAATATTGAATAAAAATATATAAAAGTTCTGAATTCTCTAAAAATCTTAAAATATTATAAATAAATAATAATATAATAAATATCATTTATTTTATTTTATTTTATTTTATTTTACATCCTAAAATTGATGACACTCTATAATCTGATAAAAAATAGATAGTTTTTTTTTTTATTTCTAACGCAAAGTAAACCACAAATAGCAGTCAGATGAGGCTGAGGTATTCAGTTATAATTAGGACCTCTCAGGTGTAAAGTCCTCCATCTTGAA
This sequence comes from Hemibagrus wyckioides, assembly GCF_019097595.1. Lineage (NCBI taxonomy): Eukaryota > Metazoa > Chordata > Actinopteri > Siluriformes > Bagridae > Hemibagrus > Hemibagrus wyckioides. The sequence goes on along the minus strand of NC_080732.1, from coordinate 6,153,920 downwards.
CATCAAACAGCTCAATATCGCTTTGCTTTTAAGTGGCGCTTTTTTAACCCGTGGCTCCTCTGAAACTAGCGAGTGTGTAAGATGGGAAATCTGAGCGGAAACTTTAGCCATTTAGCATATGGCCTTTTCGACATGCGAGGGTAAACACGGGCACAGGCTCTGTGCAGTAAAACAGGCTCCTGGGGGCTTGGCTTTAACACACACACACACACTCACACAAAGTAATGGTGGTCTCCTGATGTCCAGTCAGACCTCTGACAGCACAATGACAACTTGAGGTCACACCACTGTCCCTCTGTCTCTCTTCCTCTGTCACGTTCCTTCATCCTCTTTACACCTTCTTCCTTCATGTCTACACTAACACTCCCTTTAATATTCACATGAATATTAATATCACTTATCAAAACCTTGTAGTTAATGTAGTTGATCACCCAAGAGGTTCCTGTCGGTCCACTTTGACTTAGAACGTGGTTTTACTGTATGATGTCCTGTTATCTATAATAATCAAAAAGATTAAACAGTAGTAGAAGGGGTTTGTGGTGTTTTGTTCAATAGTACATTTTAAGATTGTTGAAAACTAATTAGTGGTGGCTATGGTAGGGAAATTAAAAAGCTTACACGTCCCAAAAGTCTTTAAACATATAGGAAATGTAAAGAATAAAAGCATCATTAAATAAACAATTACATTATTATTAGTAGTAGTAGTAGTAGTAGTAGTGTTTGTTTGTAGAGTTTAGTCTATCTATCTATCTATCTATCTATCTATCTATCTATCTATCTATCTATCTATCTATCTATCTATCTATCTGTCTAAAGATATGGCGATCATGAAGAGGAAATTTTGCAAATAAAGTTAAATTTGGATTTTTAAAAAATTAACATTTCCCCTATGTAGTTTGTTGCATGAAATTATAATTTCCCACTCTAGTTTGTTGCATGAAATAAACAACTAACTAACTAACTAAATAAATAAATAAATAAATAAGTATTTTTGGTGCATATGTTTTGATTACAGATTTATATTTATAGATTTATAGATAATATATATATATATATATATATATATATATATATATATATATATATATATATAGTTTTATGTCTTTGCAAGGTTTATTATAGATCATGTGTTAATATTTTGGTTCATTTGAAACAGCAACAATAATTTTCAACAATCCCTGCTCCAGCAAGATTTTGTTCATGCTTTCGAATGCATTAAAAATGTCATTGATTTTTGGCTTTCATTCCCTGTACAATTTCTAATTAATGTTTTTTTTTTTATTTAATTTGTGTTAAATTCTAACATCTGGCCAGAGAATAAAAAAAAAATCAGCTAGCTATTAGTGTACAGTATTCAGTATTATTATTATTAACTATAATTCATGCTGGTAGTTGGAATAATGATTCTATGTAGAAGTATAGCTAACTGAGCCATCAACTAAAAACTGTTCAGACAAAAAAAATCAGCTAAACCTTTGGACTGGATTTATTACATATCTGTTTACCAGGGTTCCAAATATAGCATGTGATTTTTTACTTTCCTCACAGAAAATATATAAAAGGAGATAAAGAGAAAATAATTCAGCTGTCCATCAACACACCACTTAACTAAATGCTGTAACTTTTAAAAACAACTGCATCAATGCATAGAGTATTTTTCTGTTAGAACAGACCATCAGTCATCCATGAGGATGAACAAAGTGTTTTAACCCCGCTAATTAGGCCGGGGTAAAATAAACAGAGAGAGAGAGAGAGAGAGAGAGAGATAGAGAGAGAAAAGAAAAGGGGAAAAAAATGAAACTCAGAAAGCGCTGACACTGGGGTGTTAAGGAGTTAGATGCTGGAGGCTTAGCTAAGTTTGAGAGGCCATAAAGGCCTGTTAGGGTACATTAGGCTGAGTGAGGATCATAAGGCTTCATAAATGTTTCAGCAGGAGGCTGGGAGTCCTGCAGCGTGACGCTGCTAGAGAGCAATGTGGTTTTACGAGGAGGAACTGCTTTCAGACAGGATTAACCCATGTACTCAGTTCAATTTCCTTAATGAATGTTGTTAGGTTTTTTTTTAATGTAAAAGGAATCTTTAAAACAAGTCTTTTTTATTACAGAGCATCATTTTGTAAACCTAAGAGGACTCCAAGAGTATAATTTTAAGCATAGACTCTACAGGAGTTTATAGAAATCACAACACTCACAAACCCTTTACTGACATGTCCAAGAAAACATGGCTTTTTGAAAAGAGCCAGAGTTTTCTATCTAGACAAACAGTCTAGCATTTGAACTGTAGTCATGCTTTATTTCTCTGCTTGACCTTTGGGAGGATCGAGGTCACTGTCGATGAACAAGGAAACAAAAGAGAGGGACGGACAGAGAAACTGAGAATGAGCGTGAGGGAAGAGACACACTGTTAACTCAGACTAACCAGGGAGGAATAATGAGAGAATAATCACAGGGTCAGACACCAAAGTGTGCTCAATTACGACGATCAGGCATTAGGAATATCAGCAGTAATCATCACTGAGTGGAAAAGGAGCTAGTCTAGGGATTTCACAATAAATCTTATGGTATGGTGATAACATGGAAAAAGATGTCTTTAGATAAAATCTTAAGAGAAAACACATAGATGGATTTGGATTTGGATAAAACATGCACGTATACACATATAATAATCAAAGCTTATATTGAGCAATCTTCTAGCCGTCCATCATAAGCCTATATGTGTTATTGTGTATGCTTTTATTCTGTTATATTCTTGCACAGAAAGGTACGACTCTCAAAGTAGTATATGTGTATTTTTAGTAAATTGAGAGCCATACAGTGTAACAAGTCTTTCCTTTATGAGGACTGAATGATCCCTGGATGGAAGAATGCATTACAAAATAGACCTACAGAGACACTTATGCTGGTCTTTATAAAAGGAAAGTGATGAAGAAAAGATTGTAGTAAAAGCAGAGGAAGAATGAGGTTAGGTTAAGGTTAGAATAAGAGTAGATTTAGGGTTGAGCCCAAGGAGTTGAGCTGGGGTTTCATTTAAAACATCAATTTGCAAATTCATGATAAGTGATATCTCACTGGAGCGTGTATAACGCTTCATCTTCAAACTAGCTGGTCCTGATCTCCTGGGATTTTCACACACAACAGCCTCTAGAGTTTATACAGAATGGTGCGAGGAAAAAAAATCCTATATGAAGAGGGTCTTCAGGAAAGAGAATGACCAAACTAACTGTCACTCACTGGATGTTTTTTATTTTTTGCACCATTCTGAACAATGAGACTGGCGTGTGTGAAAATCCCAAGCTGATCCTGAAATACATTTATTCCCAGCCATTCTGGGACCAACATCCATGCTACAAATGTCACAGAGATCATACTTTTACTTCATTCTGATGTTTGATGTGAACATTAACTCTTAACGGATATCTGTATTTTATTTACCTTACTACATTGCCCTGCTGCCACATGATTGTCAGATGTTCCTAATAAAGTGGACAGGTAGTATTCTTTCTTTCTTTCTTTCTTTCTTTCTTTCTTTCTTTCTTTCTTTCTTTCTTTCTATAAATTTCAACTCTCATTGTTCAACTTTCTCTATATTTCTGCCCCAGTTTCAATTTAATGTCCCTTTCCCATTTTAAAATATGGGACACAACAGCATTCAGTATTATTCAAAACACCAGTGAGGCTAGGAGCTGAAAAGCTGAGTGCTCATTAGCTACAGCACACATGAGTAATGAGTGCGACTGGGAGATTCGTGCATGTGTGTGTGTGTGTGTGTGTGTGCCTTATGCCATACTGTTTCCATCTGAATCCAATCTTGTGAGTACATACCTTTTTTTTTTTTTGCTTGTACAGAGGTCACTTGGGAAAACTAGGAGACAATGAAGGAATTGAAAAAGGCGAAGCACCCGAACCCTCGCCTCGTTTCTGTTTTCTAATCAGTGATGTTATATACGAGCGCCCCAATCGAACCATCTCTTCAAGAGTATAATCACAACACATTTCAAAATTCTTTATCTTGAAGAAGTATAAATGTTTGTATGATGTGATTGTATGATGTAATTACAATTTCATCTTGTTCACAGCATCTTCCTTTTACACCCTGGAGTTGATGACTCTATAACAAAAGAGTCCTGAAGTGTCTCATTTTAGTTGAAATGTCTCTTTTATACATTTCCATATACATTTTTATTTATTAGAGAATTATGTCATACTAGGGCAGCACTGTGGCTTAGTGGTTAGCACTGTTGCCTCACAGCAAGAAGGTCCTGGGTTCTAACAGGCAGGGGCCTTTCTGTGTAGAGTTTGCATGTTCTCCCCGTGCCTGCGTGGGTTTACTCCTGGTACTCTGGTTTCCTCCCACAGTCCAAAAACATGTACATTAGGTTGATTGGTAATTCTAAATTGCCCACAGGAGTGAGTGAGTGTGGTTGTCTGTCTATATGTGTGGCCCTATGATGGACTGTTGACCTGTCCAGAGTGTACCCCTGCCTTTTGCTCAATGTGTGCTGGGGTAGGCTCCAGCAGATCCCCGTGACCCTAATTAGGAATAAAGCGGGTATATGGATGGATGGATGGATGGATGGATGGATGATGTCATACTTTTTTTTAACCATTTGTGGAAAAAGTTACCAAGTTTTCTCTTCGAGAGCTAATAAGATGGAAGTTAATAATGCAGTTTGTGACGTTTATGAATCAGAGCAAAGCACTGACATTCTAAACTGACAAATCAGATGATTAGCATAAATAGGAATCATCATATAATTACAGTTTTCTAGATCTGTGTGTGTGTGTGTGTTTGTGTGTGTGCGTGTGTGTGGCACCATAAGAACTCTCTCCTGCACACTAAATCAATCGCTATAACCCCAGGAGTTCGAGCTTTGTGAAAAGGAGACCAGTCGTGCAATTCATATGGACATGGACCATCAGAAAGGACTGTGTGTGAGGATGAGTGTGTGTGTGTGTGACCACACCACAAGTAGCATCACCACAGGACCTCCAGCAATGTGCTTCTGTCTCTAACTACCACTCTCTCTTTCTTTCTCTTCTCTGTTTCTCTCAGCTCTCCTGCTGCTCGGTTTTACTGTAGAGGAATAACTGTGAAACAGAGACAAAAGCAAAACACGCACACACACTCACACACAGCCGAGCCCATTGTGTTCGTGGTGCGTGCCGAGAGCCCTTTCGCATGTCATGAATGACAAAGCTCGATTCAAACCTGTTAACACTGTTCTGTTGAAAAATGGAAAGCCTGCTCAGCCTGAAACATTCTGCAACACTTAATTAATATCTAAAAGACTAAGGAAAAGAGCTGCTTGAATCCCAAACATCTCCATTTAAACGCTAATTCCTTCTTCTTGCTAACACTTAGCGGTCTCTTACATAATATTATGTTTGAAACTCGTCTAATTATGTTAATAGTACTGGTGGTGCTGGTGTTGCTAGTACTGTGTTAGCTAGGTAATGATGAGCCTCTCAGAGTAACAGCAGCTGAATGAATTCAATACTATATTTTATTGCATTATTGTACTTACCTATGCAGCTAGCGAACTAGCTATTTAACCATCAGCATTTGCCAACTCCTTGGTATAATGTAAGTCTGCTAGCTGTATTTCATCCCAGTCCCAAACGACATCATACACATACTGTCTAGTGTATGAATTTTAAAAGGTAGTGTTGTCTCAAATAGAGCCCTATTTTAGCATTAGCATCTGGTAGCTAGCTTCTTCGATAAGCAAAGCTGCAAGCGCCGAGTGCATGATGTGATTATTTTTGTGCATTGTCCAGGAACTTCAAGTACACTTCTTCTTCTTCTTCAGTGTAAACACACTACTCATTATTTCTACTACAAAATGACATAGAATAATGTATAAGTATGTGATTTGGGACACACCTCTAGTTTTATGATTAGATTACAAGCTAGGTACATTATACAGTATCTTGAACCACTAGTTGAACTATAAGTCATATCCCCCCAGTTTTAAAGCTAGCTAGCTTATTCAATTACAATCCAACAGCAATTTTAAAATAAATAATTTTTGCTAAACAGTAAAAACCTATGGTCATTTTTGTTTTTCGCACTTTTCAAGTCATTCCCATGTGTCAAAACTACACATATTGCAAATCTAACCCTTTATCCATCTTAACCTCAACCTGATCATATCATTTCAGTTCCTTTGAAACCTAATTCAACTATCATATATCTTGTGAATTCACAAATCCTGGAATTATGAGCTAATATAATACAACAGTGTGGAATCTTTCTAAATAAAAAGGGGAAAAAATCCACTAAAAAAGCTACTAATTATTAAGGAGCAATCACACCAAAGTTCAGCTCATTAATGCTAGCTTATCTATCACATTCCAGTACAATCTTCAGTAACTCACATTAATTCATCAAAACCTTTAGCATTAAATCCATATACCGCCATCAAAGAGCCTTAGAGCTGGACAGTAGAACCCAAAATAAAAAAGAGAGTGTGTGTGTGTTGTCCCAAGAGACTGACCCTCAGTAAAGGTTTACTGAAGCTTCAGACAAGCATCTGTCCATCTGCCCTGCTGCTACTGTCATCTGGACTCTCTGTGTCTCGGTGTCTCACTGTCCTTCTCTGTCTCTTTTAGCCAGTATGGAGCAGCTTTACTGTGTTTGATCTGCCTTTTATCCGATGAGCCGCATTCAGGCCGTTGTTTTTTGCTTTGTTTTTTTTTTTTTTCTTTTCCTGAGGATTATCTCTACTGTCCCAGTGGAAATCAGCAGCAGCATCGCAGCACAAACTCAACATGTCAGCAAGCTGCTCTGGAATCTATTCAATTTATTTTAGTATTTTCAAATCTGTCTATAGTATCAAATCTAACCATTTTACCAGATTTCAAGTCACACCAGAAAATCAGAGACCATAATGACAATCACATTTATTTTTTTTATTTAGAATTTAAATTTGTTTATTATTATTATTATTGTTATTATTATTTAAGAAATTATGATTGTTACTTTTTATTTTATTTTTTACTATTCAATATTCTACACTAGTCCTAGCTCACAGCTCAAGTGTAAGCAACCTTTCTGATATCTGCCATGATAACTGTTTTGTATAAAACATTTTCCCTGAATCTTATCTCTTCCTTTGAAGCAAATCCCAATGGATTTAATGAAAAAACTAATAATAATTAAATTAGAAAAGAATGCAAACAGAAACGTGGTTAGTTTTTTTTGGTTAGTCTGACAATATATATATATATATATATATATATATATATATATATGTATATTAACAAATTATCAAAAGTGGAATAATTTTTATCTATGTGGCCATCATAAACATAACCAATTTGGATTCAGTAGTCACAATGCTAATACTGAAAGAAGACAAAAACATAATTGCACTTTGTAATAAATGTGTTGTAGATTGTGTTTCTTCCAGTCAGGTTGAACCTCATCAAATTTCATTTTAACAATGAAAAACAAATTCAATTTTTTCCATTCAAAAAATTGTTCACTTATTTTGACCTAGCATGATTCTTTTTATTCTTTCAAAACTAGAACTAGAAGCTAGAAATTCCTTTATTATACAATAAATTTCCCTAATATTATTAATGCTAACGCCTGTGAGTATTGATATTAATTCTCATTTCCACTCCCACCTTTTCAAACACTTGCTATTTTCATCCTGAATTTTTGGGGCTCTGTTTTCTTCAGGATTGATCACCAGTGAAATTTGGATATTTTAGAATAAATTTATACCATTCCTGTAAAATCAAAAGCTCTGGGCAAACTAAGTATTGACCAGGGACGACCAACCAGTGTGTACTTCTTTTCCAATCTGTTCGGAGTGTGTGCATCACTTTAAAGCTGCATTTATGGTTGCACTCAGCTAAGAGCCCGAGGCTGGATTGAGACCAGTCCTGTGTTGTGTGCTCATGCTATTAGAGAATCAATAAGGCTAATTGTAGTGACTGGGGGGCAGCTGAAATAGGAACTGACAGGTAACCACTTACAGAGAGGTGTGTGTGTGAGAGAGAGAGAGAGCGAGAGAGAAAGAGAGAGAGAGAGAGAAATGGCAGATCTTCTATACAATAAGGATTCGGCCTTCTTCTCAGAAGGCATGATAATCTAGCTCGAATTCCTAAGTTCCTAACAGTACAAAATGTGAAAAAGTTCAAAGGCGTGAATACCTACGCAAACCACCGGAGAAAGTGAGTAAGAAACAAAAGAATCATCTAGGATTTTAGATTTATTTTTTAGAAGTGTAGTACGTACACATTTTGCCTGGAACAGACACATGAAAACACCACAGTATTGTCATATGTCTAACTTCCAAAAGCTCTACATTCCTTATTAACATTCCTACAGTTCTTATTAAGAATTATTACTTGGGGGTCAACACTGAGCATGATAATCCATATCCACGCCTCAGAGGAGGAATCAGTAATATCACATTAGCAAAGAGATGAAAATGAATTATAGATCTCCGCTGGTGAAGGGGCAGAGTTTAATAGCTCAAGGTTCAATCAATGCCTATAAACAAGCATATAAAATTCCAGTCCAGAGAGAGAGAGAGAGAGAGAGAGAGAGAGAGAGACAGATAGACAGACAGAGTAAGAGAGAGAGACAGACAGAGAAAGAGTGAGAGAGCGAGAGACAGACAGACAGACAGACTGACAGAGACAGTGACAGAGAGAGAGAGAGAGAGAGAGAGAGAGAGAGAGAGACACAGACAGAGAAAGATAGACAGACAGACAGAGACAGGTAGAGAGAGAGAGAGAGAGACAGAGAGAGAGAGAGAGAGAGACAGATAGACAGACAGAGAAAGAGAGACAGACAGAGAAAGAGTGAGAGACAGACAGACAGACAGACAGACAGACAGAGACAGGTAGAGAGAGAGAGAGAGAGAGAGAGAGAGAGAGAGAGAGACAGATAGACAGACAGAGTAAGAGAGAGAGACAGACAGAGAAAGAGTGAGAGAGCGAGAGACAGACAGACAGACTGACAGAGACAGTGACAGAGAGAGAGAGAGAGAGAGAGAGAGAGAGAGAGAGACACACAGACAGAGAAAGAGAGACAGAGAGACAGAGACAGGTAGAGAGAGAGAGAGACAGATAGACAGACAGAGAAAGAGAGAGAGACAGACAGAGAAAGAGTGAGAGAGCGAGAGACAGACAGACAGACTGACAGAGACAGTGAGAGAGAGAGAGAGACTGTCTGTCTCTCTCTACCCATCTCTGTCTGTCTGAGATGGGAGGAGAGAGAGAGAGAGAGAGAGAGAGAGAGGAATAGAGACAGAGAGACAGACGGACAGGCAGGGATAGAGAGAGAGAGAGAGAGAGAGAGAGAGTGAGAAAGAGAGAGACACACGGGGAGAGAGATAGTGAGACAGATAGATGGGGCGATTTTCTATAGTTTATTTAATATAAAGAGAGAAAAAAAGGATAGATATGAGAAATGGGTATCTGCCTAATGTGTTCTTCCTTTTATTTATTAGCTAACAATAACCTGTGGTAAATAGCTAGCTAAGTAATGGGAAAAATAAAAAATAATGGGAAAAAAAAAGTACTGTACTAACAGCGTTCTCTACAGTTTTAACAAAATCTGTATCTAAGCTCTATTTTCAGAAGATGCGTTACTTAAAAACTTTACCTGGCTAGCTAACTTTACCACAAGAGGCTAGCTATTGACACAGCCACTTTACCTGGCTAGCTAACTTTACCACAAGAGGCTAGCTATTGAGATAGCCACTGTACCTGGCTAGCTAACTTTACCACAAGAGGCTAGCTATTGACACAGCCACTTTACCTGGCTAGCTAACTTTACCACAAGAGGCTAGCTATTGACACAGCCACTTTACCTGGCTAGCTAACTTTACCACAAGAGGCTAGCTATTGACACAGCCACTTTACCTGGCTAGCTAACTTTACCACAAAAGGCTAGCTATTGACATAGCCACTGTACCTGGCTAGCTAACTTTACCACAAGAGGCTAGCTATTAAAATAACCACTTTACCTGGCTAGCAAACGTTACCACAAGAGGTTATTGCTAGCTATTGAGATAAGAAATCTTTACTGGCCAAAATCCATCCTAATATCTTCTAACCTTTATTATTAATTGCTAGCAACTCCGGTGCTAACATTTTTAGCTTTAGTACTAGCAGCTTTCATTACTTTTTACTGCTGTCATTCCATAAGTTTAAGCACTATTTGCTAAGAACATGTATGACCTTTATTACTTTACTTGACTTTTTATAGCATATCATGTTTGTAAGTTTGTTAAAAAATTATTGACAACATTTTTTTGGCTAACATTTTTCTGTGTTATTCTGCTCAAATGTCTCACTGGGGTTTATGTTTTGCTGTGTTCATGCAAAAAGATGGCAATGTTCTTATTAGCATATTGTAATATCTGAAGAGTTATATAACATTGTGCTGTACTTTGCTTCGTTTTAGCCATAAAGATCTCCAAAAGGACCGTTTCTCATCATTGTGGTTTCCAGTATGTATGTTCCTGCTCCCCAACAAAGTTTTAAATGAAGATTATAATGCCAGATTTTTTGGTACTGAAAATCAAACCAAATAAACATTACTGATCAGGCAGTCATGATTGCTCATTGCTATAACTAGAGGTACTTATTCTCTTGCAATCTCTAACAGCTCATAAAATGTAGGCTGTCAAATAGCATCAACTGTAGCTAATATTAAAGTGCAGGAAAAACATGGTTTATTCCACACAGGATCTAGAAATGTGTGTGGCGGATGACTGTAAGGGTCAAAGGGTGACATGAGCACATGCACTGATGAAGTAACACGTAATTAGTCAGAGTGCCTCTCTCTCTCTCTCTCTCTCTCTCTCTCTCTCCCTCTCTCTCTTTCCTATTATACACACACACACACACAAAATGGGCGGCAGATGTCAGAAAGGTCGCTTTTGTTTTCTTGTGTCTTCACTATACACACCTCATCGCAGCAGTCTATTGTCATTAATTTGCTGTTGGGGGAGGTTCATGCCACTCCTACCCCACCCCTTGCCATCACTTAGTAAAACACACACACACACACATTCTACAACTCGCTCGCTGTCAAATTCAAATAACATTCGGAACACACAGTTGCTACACTGCACACACACACACACACACATGAATTATTGTTACTATATATTATTCAGCTATACATTAAAAACAACAACAAGAACTTTGAAAAGTCTGTAAAATGATCCAGTTACCGACATTTATTAACCTGGAAAAAACTTTCCGTAAATCGTTCCACAAGCAATGGGTTCAGATGACGCTTTAACAGAATGCTGAAGTGATTCAGTGAGGATGCTGATGGGTCGGACGACTGAACTGACACCAAGTGTAAAGTTATTCTGTGCTGAGTTAATGAGACACTCGGGATTCATGCTGGATGATTTTTGTTTATAGTGACACAATGCCATGTTTAGCTTATAGCCATACATAATGTGGACAGAATCACAAAAATGACGTTTGCAATATAAACGCGATTAGTTAGTTTAACGATGACTTAAAAACTAAATAATAATAATAATAATAATAATAATAATAATAATAATAATAATAATAATAATAATAATAATTAACAGCGCAATTTGCTGCAGGTTGAAACAAACAACAAAAACACCACTTCTAGTTAAAAACGTACACTGTAATAAATTAAAACACATTAACACATTAAATCACAATAATAAAAAAATTCACGAGAGGAAATTATAATGTTAAATAGAAGCTACATACAGGTGTATTAAATAGAAGAAAAGACCGACATTTTATTAATAGTACTCTAATAGAGCTGAACAGGACTTGCTTCTGGAAGTTTCTCTCACTGAGGTGCTTTTACTCATGGAATTTCCTCAAGAGTTCCTGCTGTTAAGGATTAAAGATTCCTGTCGGTAATGATTGTGTGTAAATCTAGTCAAATGATTTGTCTCAGGGTTTGAGCCTCATTCATTCATACAGTTCATTCATTCATTCAGTAGCTGCTTTATCCTGATCGAGGAAAGAGTCCAGGTGGATCCGGGGTCTATCCCGGGAATATGGAACGTGAAGTGTTCATGCACACACATTAAGCAGAGCCATTTCAACTACTAGCATGGTTTTAGAAGATGGGAGGAAACTGAAGAACCCAAAGGAAACCTGAATTGACATTAAAACAAATGAACGCAGACAGAAGCACAGGCCCAGGACTGGTAATGTTCCATGCTGCACCACAGAGCCACCAGTTGTGGCCTTATTCACCAGCTTATCTATGGGACTAACAAACGTCATGGTGCTTCTGGGAAAAATAAAGGCTGTGGATGGTCCTGAGCGGCGACTTCCATGTTTGTGATACATTTCTGATCGACTTTAGAGGGACTTAATCACAGTATATACAAAAAAAACCTGAACTGAGTAGCGTATTATATAACTCATTTATAACAGCCGTCACAAATGACATTTTCTTCCAGACCCTGCACTGTTCAGCTCTATTTCTGGAATGGCCAGATGGTTATTATTATCAGGCTCCAGGATGTTCCTGAAGATCCGAGCCCAATGCACCGACGTTTGCGCAGATAGCCTAGCTTATCATGACCTGGCACCAAGCTAGGCTAGTTTATTATTTTGAACACACCACAAATGCCTGAGCTGTCTTGATCGGATCGCAGCCATGCTGTGTAGTATGTCAGTGGATGGAGTCATAGTGGTGTGTGAGTTAATTCCATGGTCTGTAACTGGAAGGGATTCCTGGAAAAGGTGGGAAACTCGTGGTGATGTCACGCTGCACTCGGACACATTCGCTGTTTAAAGGGCCGGTCTGATCTGATGCATGTGTTCCAGGAGAGGAAGGAAGAGCCGGAGACTGCATGAGCGGGCGTTCTATGGAAAATACATGATTAAATAGAAATATTAAGAGACTAGATTTAATACGTTTTTTTTACAGAATATTAAAGAATCAATACATATTATTAAAAGATAAATAAGTCAAATCAGGTAATACTCTTTCTATAAACCAAAAAAAAATAATTCTAGTTGCAGAGGGAAAATCTTTCTGACATGAATAAGGATATTTGCTGTCACTTGAAAAGCTTTCTCACTAAGACAAATGTCTGTCATAAATGTATACAGGATGTAAAAAGGCCCTGCGGATGTAAAGCGCATACATAATTTATGTGGAGCCAAAACTTCCCACCACAAAGAGAGGTTCATCGACTTCCGTAAGAAGAACTTCATACCTGTGCTGCAAGTGGTCATTAAAGGTAGCAGTGGTCAATAAGTACAGATGTTTAGGGACTGTATTTGATGATGAACACTGATATTATTAGAGGGAAAGCTCTTCATCCTATGTATTTTCTGAGGAAACTTATAAGAATATGGATGTTTCCTTTATGATGATGTTTTACACGTTTTATTGAATCTGTTTTTGCGTTTTCCCCATTATTTGTTGCTATGGCAACTTGAATGTAAGGAATAGGGGTAAGATGAAAATGTGCAGCAAGATAGTGGGGACTGACATGAGGACTATCACACAAATTTACGAACATAAGGTGACTAAGAAGGGTCAGTTAGTCCTTTCTGATGCCACCCATCCATTGTGTACCGAATTTCAACTGGGCGGAGATTTAAACTCCCTTTGTGCAAATCAAATAGATTTGTACCTGCTGCAATCATGTTTTTAAATGACTTATTATAAATGTGTGTTGAACTGCTACTCAGGCATAACATTATGAGCAGTGAGAGATGAAGTGAATAACACTGATGATCTCCTCATCATGGCACCTGTTAGTGGGTGGGATATATTAGGCAGCAAGTGAACATTTTGTCCTCGAAGTTGATGTGTTAGAAGCAGGAAAAATGGGTGAGCTCAAACTGCTGAAGAAGTTAATGCTGGTTCTGATAGAAAGGTGTCAGAATACACAGTGCATGACGGGTCAGGGCTGTTTCAGCAGCAAAAGGGGGACCAACAACATTATTAGGCAGGTGGTCATAATGTTATGCCTGGTCAGTGTATACTGCTGTCTGCATGAAGAATTGCCATTAAGGACAATAAAGTTAGTAAGTAAGTAAGTAAAAATTGCATCACCGAACTTTTGCCTTATAATTATTATTAATAAATATTATTAATAAATACCTGCAAACATTTTATTTATTAGAAAAAGTCAAATGTACAGATTAAGCTCATTAGAGCATCTGAAAATATAACATTACAGTAGGAAAACATATGGCAGTCTGTATGTGCAAACACTTTAGTAAGTTAAGTTGGTAAGTGGAACGCACATTATTTTATCGGAGTAAACTCCAAGTGGAGCTAGCGTTTCAGTTCTGCATGTTACTGTGAGAGAACTTTGGACTCACTCTTGTGGATCTTCATGTGCTCTTTAAGCTCCTCTGCTTGCTCGAACGTGCTGTCACAGAGATCACAGGCCACCGGTTTGTCTTTGGCATGGCTCCGGCGTACGTGGCTGTCGTGGGCCGCGTGAGAGGCGAAGGCTTTCCCGCAGTGTTTGCACTTAAATGGCCTTTCACCTGAATGTTGCCTGATGTGTGTGCGAAGGATGCTGGAGGCAGTGAAAGCCTGCAACAACAACCATTACAACTTTCATTAAAAAGATTCATATATATATATATATATATATATATATATATATATATATATATATATATATATATATATATATATATATATATTAAGCTTTATATAATAATCATAATATTATCTTTATCACAGTGACATCCAAATTTATTTATTAGAGGGTTTTTTTTTTGTCTTGTGATAAATTGGAAACTAAGTTTCTCTTAATTTTTTTACAGCAACTATGTAACTTCAAGACAATCAAACTTCAGACAACAAAATCATTGTAATTTGTGCCCTTTTTGTACATGCCAAACATCTGAAAGTTGGTGACAATCTGAAAATGGGCAATCTGACAATCTGAAATCTGACAATCTGAAATCTGACAATCTGAAATCTGACAATCTGAAATCTGTTCATGGGCAGTGAGGTATGTCCTAAACGAGTGACGTCATGACACGTGAGATGTTTTTGTTTATTTCTTTTTTATTCATTAAGAACACATTTGGTTACTTCTACTAAGAACAGATTTGTAAAATAAAGATTTCCTCATCACTGTTTACACTCACACCCGTGTCAGGAGTCTGTAAGTCCCTCTTTTGTGTTGCTTTAAGACAAAAGCGGCAGGAAAACTTCTGTTCCTGCGCGCGAGTCATAAATTAAAGGCGTATAATCCGGGTAAACAATACGACTCGGCTGTGCATCTGGCATTAATTAGCATGTAAGTGTGCACAAAGAGCACACACTCGCGTTAAACACACCATGAAATAGGGTGGAAATCCACAGGGTTTTCGTTTCTTTTTCCCCCCTTTTACCTTGTTGCAGTAGACGCATTTGTAAGGCCGCTCTCCGGAGTGCACGCGCATGTGCTTGTTGAGGCTCGAGGACTGGGAAAAACTTTTGCCGCACACAGAGCACTGCACAAAGAGCCAAGACAAAAAAGGGAAAAGTATGAGTGTTAGGGCAGGGAATGCTAACCCCTTCTGATGTATATCAACATACATAATATAAGGGAGGGGAAAACATTTCAAATTCCGCCTAATTTCAAGGCTAGGGTTCATAAACATGACCCCGACATTCACGTGAGGACCTCAAATCTCGTGCTTCATCCTAAACAAAGCTGTTTAGGGCTCAGTTTCGTTAAAGCATGGTAAAGTTAAGATCATTACTGAACGATGAGCTCAGGGTTGTGATGCTAGAGGAAAACCTGGCAATGCTCTGAATGCTTTTCCTAAAGTTTCCCATTGCGTCCAATGCAATTTGACATTGCGTCACTTTCTTAATCCCAGGTGGAAGAAAAAATACAAATAATGCAAAACAACAGAACAATAAGAATGTCAAATAATAATAATAACAATTATTATTATTATTATTATTATTATTATTATTATTATTATTATTATTATTATTTTAATTCAGAGAAATGCAGAAAAACAAAATGGTGCAGTCATATACAACCATGTCATTATTTGTAGTGTAATTTATTTATTTTGTTTAAGTAATTAATTTAGGGCAACGATGGATCACATATTTTTGTGAGGTCCAATTTGCAGAATTTTGTCATAGTTACATGTGGACTATTAATAGGCATTTCTAATCTGTTTGTTATTATTATTATTATTATTATTATTATTATTATTATTATTATTATTATTATTATTATTCAGAGAAATGCAGATAAACAAAATGGTGCAGTCCTATACAGCCATGTCATTATCTGTAGCATTATTGTAGTATTATTATAAATAATAATATTTATTTTGTCTACTTATTGAAACTGATCAGCCTCAAAATTAAACACATATTACTGTTCCTTACAGGAAATGTTCTTTATTTTTCCTTGCATAGTTTTTTAAAACTTAAATCATATTATTATGAGATTTGTAAACTTACATTCTATTGTCTTGTATATTATTGCCTATTTACCTAAAACAAAGAAGGAGCGCTTTCGTGAAACTTCGGAAAGTTTAATTAATTCCTAGTGAAATTAATGAAAAGAAAAGATACCATAGTTTACAGTATAGCTTTTCTCTCGTCATTTTTCTTTTCTTTTTATTTTTTTCTGTAATCAGGGCAAATTTTCCTGAAACTGTTTTCCTGAAACTGCAGACACTCATCCCTATCTCTATGTGTGTCTTTTTTAAATTTGGGAGCAGAAATCACTTGGCACGCGCTGACTGTGATATTTCCTGTTTGAAATAATTAGTGCATTCACCTGTAATGATTTGCAATAAACAGACCCAGTGGCTGTGCGCGAGAAAATCGGTATCGGTTGCTGTACCTTATGCGGTCGGTGTTTCTCGTGCACGTGCAGGATGTGGATGCGCAGTCGGTCTCTCTTCTCGAACGATCTGTTACAGAGATGGCAGGGGAACTTCCGGTCACCCTGATCCACACAGCGCGTGTACTTTAGGTGCTTATCTCTGTAGTAGCGGTAAGCGAAGACCTTTCCACATCGATCACATTTATAGCCCTCAGCCGAGTCTACACACACACGTACACACACACACACGCACACACACACACACACACACACACACACGCACACACACACACGTTATCAAAGGTTATCAAATTACATTGCTCCCTACCTTCCCTTTCTTTCTTTCTTTCTTTCTTTCTTTCTTTCTTTCTTTCTTTCAAGCTTCATTCTTCATCCATTACTCTTCCTAAAACCCTCTACTATTTACTTATTATTCATTCAGGCTATTTTTATTTATGACCTCTTCACCTCAGCCTTTTCTTTCTAAAATTTATTTTGACTTTTTCTTTTGTTTATTTATATTTGGTCCCATCCTCACCTCCGTCCTGCTCTTCCTCTTCTTCCTCCTCCTGTCTGAGGGACATGGGGATGCCCATGTACAGGGTGTAGGTGTCTCCGTACCACACCAGCAGCTCCTGCAGTGGGCGAATCTCTCGGCATGTCTCGTAGTAAATGCGGCCCGCGCGCTGCACCGCCACTACGTTCTGCTCCTCGGGGAAGCGCGCGCACTGCACCAGCGACATCCAACTGCCGCGCGCGCCGCCGCCGTCCACAAAGTGGCTCAACCGGCCCTTCTCAAAGATCTGCAACATGACATTGCAGCATTATTTAATAATTACATAATCATTATCAATAAGAAGAAGCGGTAGAAGAAGAAGAAGAAGAAGAGGAAGGATAATTGTCCTAACCTCCCACATGAGTGTGTTGTCGTGGTGTGTTTTGATCTCGCTTGTGTTCACCGCTTTCCCCCGGTACGGCCCGAAGCGCGTGCCTTTCGGTATAGAGTTGCGCGCGGCAAAAACCCCACAGTGAGGAACACCGGCACACGAACACCGGAGCACACACAGACCTGAGAACACACACACACTTATGTATTTGTATCTTCACGTTTCGTCACTTCACATGTAGAAAAATACAAATAATTGATTAATCTTAAAATGGGGAAAAAAGGTAACACACCTTCAGGCAGTTCGAGGCTTTCCGTGTCGATGTTGGCGGGCAGCAGGTCAGAAACTGAAACACATTGGATGGACACTTGGTGTTAAAGAGCGCAATGACACCGGGAAGAGCAATACTATGCTAATGTCTCTATAAACTTCAGCAAAATTATTTCTTACAAAATACTTATAAGTTTGTTTGCTTGGATGGATAGGTGAGAGTTTTTTTTAAAATAATAATATTAAGAAGAAGAAGAAGAAGAAGAGGAAGAAGAAGAAGAGTAATAAGAATGATAATAATAACCATTATCGTCATCATTTAAGAAGATAAAGAAAAGGAAATTCAAATAAGGAATATTATTATATTATTATTTTTTATATACCTAAATAATTATATAATTGTATTATATTTGTTAGTAATTCGCAAAAAAACAGTATTATTATGTACAAAAATTACACTGACTGAGACGATATATTTTTATTAGTTTACGAAAAAAATAGCAATAATAAATCATTTAAACTGTGGCTAATAATCAATAATAATAGTAATAATAATAATAAGAAGAAGAAGCAGAAGAAGAAGAAGAAGAAGAAGAAGAAGAAGAAACACCCAAATTCTTAGGAAAATATAATTCATAGATGCCGATTATTATTATTATTATTCTGAAAGGAACTGTAACTCCTAATACCTGGGTCATTAGGTAACATCAGTCCTGAGATGGCGTGTCCGACCCCCTGTTGGTGGTCTTTACTGTATCCATAGAGCACAGTGAATAAATCCTCCTGGGTGAAACTGTAAGTGCGCTTCGATTCGTCTATCCTCTGAGGGTTCATGAAGGCGTCTTTGTTTGGAGAGGAAGAGGAGGATGAAGCAGGGCTGCTGAAGCCTGACAGAGAGCCCGGTGTGTGCGGAGGTCTATGTGTGTGATTCAGGTGGATTAGGTTGAAATACGGTTGAAGGTTGAGTATTTGCTCATGTAGCATCGAAGACTGATGGGAAGGAATGTGTGTCAGGAAGGAATGTGTGTCTGAGCCGAGAGGGTGAAGAGGAGGATGGAGAGGAGGATGAAGAGCAGGATGGATAGGATGAACAGGCTGGAAGGTGGGATTTCTCCTTAGCAGGTTCATGCATGAACCGGAGGTGGCCATCACCGCAGCAGACATTAGGGTCACTGAGCTGATGACGAGATGATGTCCAGATTCAAGTTTCCCTTTCTGAACTCTGTGAGGGAAGAGTTTGACGTTTTATACATTTTAGTGATGGGTCATGCACATAATGTTTTGCGACTACTACTGATAATAATAATAATAATAATAATAATAATAATAATAATAATAATAATAATAATAATAACAATAATAACGACATTAAATTGACTGGAAAATCCACAGTTAAAGAAATAATAATAATAATAATAATAATAATAATAATAATAATAATAATAATAATAATAATAATCATCATCATCATCATCATCATCATCACCATCATCATCATCATCAAGCATCATTGTTGTAATTATTAATAATTTTTAATGAAATGTTTATTACGGGAGTTTAGAATTTCTAAGCACTGTAATTAATTATTATTCTATTGAGCAATGTAAAATCAATAGAC
This sequence comes from Hemibagrus wyckioides, assembly GCF_019097595.1. Classification (NCBI taxonomy): domain Eukaryota; kingdom Metazoa; phylum Chordata; class Actinopteri; order Siluriformes; family Bagridae; genus Hemibagrus; species Hemibagrus wyckioides. The sequence goes on along the minus strand of NC_080732.1, from coordinate 6,134,338 downwards.
AAAAACATTTTAAATAAATAAAATAATAAATAGGAGCTTGTATATAGTCTGTTAAACACTAGAAAATATTTTTTAGAACAGATAAACGAGACGAAAAGAAAGAACATCCAAAACCCGATTGGTCTAAATAATACTATTTTATAAAGTCTGCATGTTTTCTTACTACGTTTATAATTCTTAAGGGTTCTTTGTTTTTTACTTTTCAGAGAAGAGAAGAGAAGAGAAATAGAAGTTAGGAAGCTAAGAGCCCTTAATAATAATAATTTTTGTTTTAAAAAAAAACTCTTATTAACGCAAGCATAACTTTATTATTTACTCTATAGAATATTCACCATGGATTATTACTAAATATATTTTAGAATGAATATAATATATGAATTTATAATGAATGAAAACTGAAATAGCGAAAACATTTATACTTGACCTAAAAAATCAATTTTTTTCTTTATCAATTACTAACATATCAGAACGAAGTATTACACCGATCGGGCATAACATTATGACCACTGACAGGTGAATAACACTGATCTCCTCATCATGGCACCTGTTAGTGGGTGGGATATATTAGGCAGCAAGGGAACATTTTGTCCTCAAAGTTGATGTGTTAGAAGCAGGAAAAATGGGCAAGTGTAAGGATTTGAGCGAGTTTGACAAGGGCCAAATTGTGATGGCTAGACGACTGGATCAGAGCATCTCCAAAACTGCAGCTCTTGTGGGGTGTTCCCGGTCTGCAGTGGTCAGTATCTATCAAAAGTGGTCCAAGGAAGGATCAGTGGTGAACCTGCGGCCAGGGCTCAATGATGAACGTGGAGAGAGAAGGCTGGCCCGTGTGATCCGATCCAACAGACGAGCTACTGTTGCTCAAACTGCTGAAGAAGTTAATGCTGATAGATAGAAAGGTGCTTTCTGATAGAAAGGTGTCAGAATACACAGTGCATGACGAGTCAGGGCTGTTTTGGCAGCAAAATAGGGACCAACACAATATTAAGCAGGTGGTCATAATGTTATGCCTGATCAGTGTATTTCGTTTGTTGTGGAGTTTTCATGCTGCCCCGAGAGAAAGTCGTTCTAAAGTCGATCTTTGTCATATTTTATATTTGCAAATATGTTCTTATCCTATCTTATCTGCAATAATAATACATCAAAAACAATCTACTTTTAGACGAGTATGCATTATTCATTTTGAGACCGGAACGTGATTTATATAGGAAAAGATACAGATTAATTCAGATAATTAACAGAATCATCACTGATAAAGAAGATTAATTATTATATAATAGTACTAATAGTAATATTATGGATAATAATATAGAGTATTGCTATTTTTTTTATTAAGGCTATGTAAATAATACGCATATAACGAAGTAATTTAAAGATGCGTAAAATAGGAATAATAGGACAGAGAAGATGCAAAATAAATTAAATAAAAAACTTATAAACTTAAATAAGCGGTAAATGGAGGAAATAAACATTTTGCTTAAAAAATAAATTTGCTGAAAACGAAAATTTGGAACATTTAAAGATCGGTGTTTTTTTCTGATGAATCATTTTACAGTATATATTAGGACTATTTGGTGGGAAGTGATGCTTTAGTGCTTTTTGCCTCAAACAAATACTTAGAGTCAAAGCAGGACATTTTCTTTTCTTTTCTTTTCTTTTCTTTTCTTTTCTGATTGATCATTATTTTGATCATTTTATATGGCACCTTTATCTTTATGACTACTCTTTATTGTGAGTTTTGGTGTGTAAGATTGATTAATTGACTGATTGACATCTAAACAAATATGACGACTAATAAAATACATAAATTAAAAAAAAATAATAATTATTTAAAATAAACGTGCAGTGGGCGAAACAAATAAGGGTCACGAGGGTCAACTTTAATGAAGCGCCGCACTCTTTTAGCAAGCATTAAAGGAGGTGTCATGCTCCATAAACTTCCTGACCTGACTCATTACTGCGGGTGAACACACAACACACACACACACACACACACACACGGAATAATTAACCCACTAGATTAACATACCCAATTAATAAATACTAGTGAGTTGTACTTTTTCAGATTGGTAAATACAGCACGTGCACACATACACACACATTCCCAGTAAATGATTAAATATGATAAGGTTTAGGACATATAAGGCATAGGGCAATAACATAAAAAATCCTTCTACAACTTCTATAAAGATTAACATGAAATAGAACAAACTCTATCTTTGTCCTATACCTAGACACGATCATTCTCACGGTATTATCGAAGCATATAATTGATTGTCGGCGCGTGCCTGTACGCCTTCTGCGATATAAATCAGTATAATTCATGTTAAAGTGAAAAAATGTTCAAAACTCACCGGAAAAGCAGCTTGCTTTTGGTGCAGATGGACGGAAATCAAGGACACATTCCTGTCGGATAGGAAAGAGCAAAAAAAAAACCATGCAAAGTGTGTGTTTGTGTGCAAGAGAGAGAGAGAGCGAAGTGGATCAATTGAAGCTGGGATGCTGGACTGGAAACATGAGGAGGAAAGAAGGGATGTCTCTCTCTCTCTCTCTCTCTCTCTCTCTCTCATCCTCCCCTCCCTCCAGGGGGATTTAACTCTCAGTCCTGATCCCCCACTTCTTCCTTCTCTAAGACTCTTTCTTATGCAACAGTGACTTCTCTAATGTGTTAACTACCACTGCCTCATTACAATAACCACACACACACCAACCCAGGCTATATTGTTAACATTTAATGTTTATACAAGAAAATAGTCCATGATGATTAACGAGAAAAATGGTCTGAATTTTATGCGGTCAAGATAAAATGCAGGATTTACACTCCCTTACATAGCAGTAACTTTAAACAGAGGTGATGATGGACTCTACAGTCTCGAGAGCAGGATGCTGGACACACGACCTGCTTCAGTAGAACATCATCTCAGGACCAGTCATGTAGTATTTCTTTCCTGTATTTTATTCTATTAATTTAAGTCCCATGACTTCACATCCTTTTTACCTCATATGGGAAAAAATGTTCCAAGGAAATGCAAAAAATAATTAAGAATTAATTAAGAATTTAATACTGGAGGAACAGCATAAAAACATAAAACAGCATAAACAAGGAAATAAAAAATAAGCTCATACCACATCTGTCGTTATTTTTCTCATCCTCCTCTTCTTCATTATTATTATTATTATTATTATTATTATTATTATTATTATTATAGATGTCCACTGAGATCCCTGAAAGTCTCGAGGAAAACAAGTCCATAAAGAGACTTATAAAAAATATGTAAGTTATATATAAAATAAAAATAACTCTTCTATCTTTTCTCCTATATTACTGAAAATATATATTAGTAATAATACTTTTCTGACCTTTTGAGACTGAGATTTTAGATGAGATAAAATCCCTAGCAAAGATATAGAACAGTGTTTCTATATTTACTGATATTATAACTAAAGCAAGTCCTGAATTATTAAAAATGAACTTTAAGAAATACAGGTAAGGAACATTTATAAACATTAAGAGAATGCTTAATAACTAAAATACACAGCGTTAAGATGAATGAGACATGCAATGCTGTATCTAAAAACAAAGATGCTCTAATACAGCACAGCTTAAATTATTTATTTCATTAAATCAACGAGATTTCTAAAATTCCAGATAGCAGATATTTACTAAGCCTTTCGTATTATTTTTTATTATTATTTAGTTCAAGCGCGAGCCTCCAGTACTGCCAGAAAGCGCACGCGCCGCACACTCCGCTTTTCACACACACACACACACACACAATTAAGAAATAAATAAACGAGACACTTTGGTTTTTAAACAGAATTCTTTATTTACAACAGTAATTTATTATTATTTCCAAACATCAAACAGCATCCGCGAAGCCGCATTAGTTTGCCAACTTGCATAACCTTTTTTTGTATTTATTTATTTATTTAAAGAAGTTTTGCATAAAACGCTCACACACTAAATATCAGAAATACCGAGGCGCGTGAACAGATGAGCTCTCAATGTGCACGGAGACACAAAATAATAATAATAATAATAATAATAATAATAATAATAATAATAATAATACATTTCATAACGCGCAACACTGTCGGCTTTACTGAAAGGTCCATAAATTACATATTGCTTCGATTTCCCGTTGCATCATCATCATCATCATCATCATCATCACTGAATAGGTGAAATCAGAACTGTACAAATAATAATAAATCCACAGCTGATCACGAAAAAACAAACATGAATTGGAGAGAGAGAGAGAAAGAGAGAGAAAGAGAGACAAAGTGTGTGTGTGTGTGTGTGTGTGTGAGTGAGAGAGAGAGAGAGAGAGAAAGAGAGAGACAAAGTGTGTGTGTGTGTGTGTGAGTGAGAGAGAGAGAGAGAGAGAGAGAGAGAGAAAGAGAGAGACAAAGTGTGTGTGTGTGTGTGTGTGTGTGAGTGAGAGAGGGAGAGAGAGAGAGAAAGAGAGAGACAAAGTGTGTGTGTGTGTGTGTGTGTGAGTGAGAGAGAGAGAGAGAGAGAGAGAGAGAGAGAAAGAGAGAGACAAAGTGTGTGTGTGTGTGAGAGAGAGAGAGAGAGAGTGAGAGACAGAAACAGAGAGAGAGACAGAAACAGAGAGAGAGAGAGAGAGAGAAGAATAAACTGGATCTTTCTGTGTTGTTGAGGTGCTACACTTTATTTTTGAACCTTTAATATAGATCTTTAACCTGAATACCATCAATGTGTACCTTTAAAAAATATTAAGGTACATAATTGGAATCACCTTTCAAAGCTTGAAATAAGGTAGACTTTCCAGGTAAAGCATACACATTAAAAGTACAAAAACAAAAACACACCTCTTGAGTACACCACCTCATCGAATGGACAAGGAAAGACCCAGTTGAGTAAAGTGAGTGGGAAGAGTGGTGAGCTCATAATAGTGACGGACTGTACAGATGTAACACAAAGCTCTCTTCTGTATGCAACATTAAGGTCTAAGGCAACATATAGATAGCGTTTAGCATCTTAGCTTCCTGCAGTTAGCACTATGCTACTGGCCGACTACAGAGCACAATGACACTCACAACAGAAAAAAAAAACCCTACAGGTGTCGGTGTAAAGTGGCTGATAAAAACGCGTTTAAAAAACCCCCACAGCGCCTCCACCTCATGGCTTATACACCCATTTAAAATGGCGACGATCTTTGGATTCAGTAAGTGGCTACCCCCGACCAAGTGTCACTGCAGGACAACAGCGCTGGACTTCCAAACAGAGTGATGTCCGAATGTTATCTGAAACCACAAAACAGTAGTGTACGTAAAGGGAAAAGAGAGATTTGTGTACTGCCATATTGTTCACATTTTCACCTTAAACAGAATCATGGGACTCGCCTTTCCCTGAGAAGGATACAGAAAACCATGGCCAGACTAAATGACCTTACAAGATTGCTATTTTTATGGTGTATTTGATAGGGAGAGGCTTTAACTCGGCCAAAAACAACCGAGCTCACAATTATGAAAGATATCTAATATAAAAAACATTTCTGATTAGCACCAGATCCTCAAAAGTAGTCCATGCTAGCTAGTTGACTAACATAGAGCTTGTATATGATAATCTGAAACCAAAAACCCTGTTAGAAATTCCATTAGGTTGAGTTACGTAAGCTAACTGACTAGCATGTACAGTGATTATCATCAACTTTTATGAACATGACTTAACATCCTGTCAGACCAATTTATGGAACAAAACATAAAACACTGAGGAATAAAATCCTGTCAGGCCAATTTATGTTAGCTAACTGGCTAGAATATACAGTGATTATCGTCAACATTTATGAATGTGACAAAAAAATCCTGTCACAAATCCTTTCAAGCCAGTTTATGTTAGCTTTCTGGGTAGCATGTAGAGTGATTATTAGCAACATTTAGGAATAAAATCCTGTCAGGTCAATTTATGTTAGCTGTCTGGCTAGCATGTACAGTGATTATTAGCAACATTTAGGAATAAAATCCTGTCAGGTCAATTTATGTTAGCTAACTGGCTAGCTAACTGGCTAACATGTACAGTGATTATTAGCAACATTTCGGAATAAAAATCCTGTCACAAATCCCGTCAGGTCAATTTATGTTAGCTAACTGGCTAACATGCACAGTGATTATTAGCAACATTTAGGAATAAAATCCTGTCAGGTCAATTTATGTTAGCTAACTGGCTAGCTAACTGGCTAACATGTACAGTGATTATTAGCAACATTTCGGAATAAAATACCGTCAGGTCAATTTATGTTAGCTAACTGGCTAACATGTACAGTGATTATTAGCAACATTTAGGAATAAATTCCTGTCAGGCCAATTTATGTTAGCTGTCTGGCTAGCATTTAGAGTGATTATTACCAACATTTATGAATATGACTTAAAATCCTGTTAGGCCAATTTATGTTAGCTAACTGGCTAGCATGTACAGTGATTATTAGCAACATTTTTGAAACCCTGTCACAAATCCTGTGTGTAAATACATGTGCATATATGAATGCCAACGACTGTTCTGTAATTTGACGTTCCCATCGGTCAGCCTCAGAAGACACCCACTAAGGTCCGCTCTTATATTACATCTAAGGACTCGACTCTATGATCTGCAGACCCTGTTGGTCAGAATAGCCACCCCGAAGTCCAGCGCTGCCCCACCAACACCGGTTTATCACTGAGGAACGTACAGATTTGAAACATTATTAGTAGTATTTCTTCCCCCCGCCCAAAAAATATAAACCACAATAAAAAACGTTTATCCTTAATACTGGGTCCAAAAACTGGGAGAGCAAAATTTTGTACAAAATTACAAAACGAACAAAGCAAACGTTTACCAAGTTATTGCTCGTCTTTTTGGAACACGACAGACAAAAGCAACACATCAGTGCTGTGTTTATGGCTGTGTTGGGGTTTTTAAATTCTAAAAGGCTGAGAAGCAAAGCAATTAGCTGTACACCGTACACACGGCGAGCTCTTGCACACACACACACACACACACAGTCTAAAATAACCCGCTTCATCTGCTTCAGTACCATAGGTAGGGCCGAGCGATACCACAATGTGATAATGCTTTCATGACACTGAGTGAGTAGAGGCCTATGAAATCCTGTAATTTTCTTTTCTTGATCCTGTTTATTTAAAAAAATAATAATAATAATAATAATAATTAAAAAATAAAAAAATTCTAATAATCTTCGCCAAAAATGTTATGAACAGCAGGAATAACACATGGAACACAAATTTGAGGTGAAATCCTGTTTAGCCACTAGATTTAGAAAATAATACTCTTTCAAAACATTTATGAATTGAATTATTATTATTTTTTGCTGCTAATTTTCCACTTATTTATTTATTTTTAGCTTTACCTTTAATTAGCAAACCATAATTTCTCAGACATTGTGAAAGTGTATCATGATATGATGTCTTGCCCATATCGCCCAGCCCTAATCTTTTTTTTTTTTTTAAATAAAAATAATAAAAATGAAAAAAAAAAATAAAATAAAATCACACACTCTGAAATTTACACACGTGAAAACATTCAAGAAGCAGTTAAGACCAGGCTGGAGGGGAAAAACGGAAGAGCTGAAAATCCAAAATAAATATATATCTTTTTTTTTTTTTTTTTAATTATCGGTATGTACAATCTATCAGCTAAGCACAAAAAAAAAAAGAAAGAAAGAAAATAATAAAAATCCATGATCTGCTCTGAAACTACAGGAACAAAATTCCAAAACGTTCTTAATTATAAATAGTAAGTGATACAGCTGAAGAAGCAAATGCGAAGTTCACTGCATCATTCCAGGATTTCTTCTCATCGCTAGCTCATTACAGATATCTACATTTTTCCGAAAAGAAAAGAAACCAAAAAAAAAAAAAAAATAAACACTATACATGAGAATAGAATTAAATTTAAAAGATCTTTATCACAAAAAAAACACCTTTTAATGTACATAATGTCACCACCATATCAAACGCAGTTGATCAGCCAAGACACGTTTTGTCTAATAGGTTGGTTTCTTTCGTTTTAGATACCAGAGCTCCAGGGTTTGCGTTGCTATTAAGTAATGCCTGTCCATTTCACGCTGAATCTGTTCTGCAAATATGTGCCTCAAAGTACATCCAGTTCTTCAGTAACATTCCATAACATTTCTACAACTTTGCTGCAACCTTTCGAGTCGTAGGAATTTAAACATAAATGCTACTCGGGGGTGGGGGGGTGGGGTGGGGGTTCTTTTGATAACGCTTTCTTTGGATACATAAATATGAATATAAATTTGTAACTACAAACTATCGCGAGCTTTCACGCAAAATCGTTTATTTAAAAATTAAAAGTTACGAGATAAACTTTCCTTACTTGTTAAAGCTACGTTTTTGTCTCGGAACTCCAGACTAAACAAGTAAACTGTGTACACAAAACATGTCTCGTCTGATGGAACTGCATTCGGGAGTAAAAACTGTGTACATTTTTATTCCTGGCTGAAAAACTGTTCCTTTGACACACCGGATAGAATAATATCTGATTGCACAAATCGTTATGCTGCCTGCAAAACATTTAGATCTGTGCAGAGTTTTAATCTTTAAAGTCACTCTCATTCTCGAGGAAAATAATAATAAAAAAAAAAGAAAGAAAAGAAAAGGCAAAAGCGGCTCAACGCCGGGCGCAGCCGTGGTATTTTTGTTGGACTATGGGACAGAACAGTAGGAGGATAGAAGTGTGTGTGTGTGTGTGTGGATTGGGTTCACTGAGAGAGAGAGAGAGAGAGAGAGAGAGAGAATACATTCACAGGATCCTGATGCCACCGTTTATAGGAGAGTCACGCTAAGTCACACTACGGTGAATGCGGTTTTATACATATACAACAAATGGACTTTGCCTTGTGTGTGTGTGTAGGATCCATAGATTTGAATGGAGGCCAGTAAAGTTCCAAAATAACAAATCTTGTGTGTGTGTGTGTGTGTGTGTGTGTGTGTGTGTGTGTGTGTGTATGATCTCCCTCCAGCAGGGGACAGTGGAGTTGTAGGGCTCTGGGGATGCGTAGGGACCCTCTGAAGGGCACAGGACTTGCTCTTGGCCCGTGCTGGTGGAAATCACGCTTCGTCCACTTATGGTCAACAATACTTTGGCTGAGAAAAATATCAAAAAGAGAAAGAAGAGTTAGTCCGGTGTTCAGCTTCAGGGAATTAAAGGCTGTGTGATTTTCTTTATGGGAATACACCTGTGTGTAAATATTGCACATGGACAAAACAAGTTAGCTGTTAGATTTCATATCCAACTATTACTTAAAGTAACACAAAATATAATACTGAAAGCAGCAAATATTGAAATTTTGGCTTGGATGATTTTTGAAAACGTTTTTGTGAACTGTTAATTGTGATATCCAGTACAGGAGTTGAAATTACTTGTTTTGTTGAACAGCTCAGCTTTTCATCATGATTTTAACACGCGTTAATATACACTGACCAGGCATAACATTATGACCACCTGCCTAATATTGTGTTGGTCCCCGTTTTGCTGCCAAAGCAGCCCTGACCCGTCATGGTTCTTTCTATCAGAACCAGCATTAACTTCTTCAGCATTTTGAGCAACAGTAACTCGTCTGTTGGATCGGATCACACGGGTCAGCTTTCGCTCCCCACGTGCATCAATGAGACTTGGCCGCCCATGACCCTGTTGCCGGTTCACCACTGTTCCTTCCTTGGACCACTTTTGATAGATACTGACCACTGCAGACCGGGAACACCCCACAAGAGCTGCAGTTTTGGAGATGCTCTGACCCAGTAATCTCGCCATTACAATCTGGCCCTTCATCAAACTCGATCAAATCCTTACACTTGCCCATTTTTCCTTCTTCTAACACATCAACTTTGAGGACAAAATGTTCACTTGCTGCCTAATATATCCCACCCACTAACAGGTGCCATCATGAGGAGATCATCAGTGTTATTCACGGCACCTGTCGGTGGTCATAATGTTATGCCTGATAAGTGTATAACATAGCCACTGATTATAACCCAGTACTCAAAAATGATTACGACAGGATACTAAATAATAATAATAATAATAATATTATTAATAATAATAATTAACTTATGATTCTAAAATAACTTAAAATTTAAAAAATGAAAAAATAAGTAAATAAAATAAGTAAATAATAATAATAATTGGCAATATATTTTGGCAATTAATGTAAAATCCAGATAGAGTGCATCAGGTTTCTGTTATTATTTATAATAATAATAAAAATAATAATAACTTCAATTCTTAACAATAATCATGATAAAGCTTTGTTCACTTCTGCCATCTTCTTAACCAATGGCTTTCCATAACATTCCCATATCTAGGGAACTGCTTGCTGCTTCTCCAAAACTACTAATTTTAAGTAAAAACTTATTTTATTTTGGAAATACACACAAACCAACACACAAAATTTTCTAACATTTCTCTCTTAGAAACTCAGTGTCTCAGTTTGAGTGTGATTAAGTTTTCCTTTATAACATCCATCTATTTTCTTGATACAGGCCTGTTTTTATAAATCACAGCGTGAGATTAGAGGATTGACTCATTAAAGTGTTCTCAGAGCACCATTAAGGTCAATGATGTACTACGGAGAAGAGGGCAACACATCACGCAGGTTAACGTCTGACTTTAAAAGCACTTTCGGCCCAATCTCGAACACGCGCAGTTAATTATGCGGCCCAGTGCCAAACTTTAGAAGGCCACCAAGTGATAATAAATAGAGGCGGTCATAACTCCTTAAAAGTACTAATGGAAAAAAACGCTAAATTATTAAGAGCAACTAGTTACTGTAAACACTGGCTGGAAATAAATCAGAAATCAGCGGACACCGAACGCCAAGTGCGCGCGGCGGCCTGGTTAAATATTCATACAACTTTACGAGGCTTAAGAGCTGAAATAGAAAAACGACTGTTTTACAACTTCACTGCTGGAATGGAAGCTACGGTATGAAGCTAATCATGACATCACACGGTGTCAATATTAGATGATGAAGCACAGGCCATGTAAGGATTAAACCCGATCCGAAACAATCAGAAAGTTGAATACTTTCCTAAAACAACATTTTTTACTTCGAGTTTGGTTTTAACAGAATGTTCCAGAATCCCACGATCACTTACATTATAGCAGTTATACACAGCAGCTTCCTTTTTTCCTCTCTTATCAAGTTAATGAAACAAAAATGAGCCAAAGATGTACACTGACCAGGCATAACATTATGGCCACCTGCCTAATATTGTGTTGGTCCCCCTTTTGCTGCCAAAACAGCCCTGACCCGTCATGCACTGTGTATTCTGACACCTTTCTGTCAGAACCAGCATTAACTTCTTCAGCAATTTGAGCAACAGTAGCTCGTCTGTTGGATCGGATCACACGGGTCAGCCTTCACTCCCCACGTGCATCAATGAGACTTGGCCGCCCATGACCCTGTCATCAGTTCACCACTGTTCCTTCCTTGGACCACTTTTGATAGATACTGACCACTGCAGACCAGGAACACCCCACAAGAGCTGCAGTTTTGGAGATGCTCTGACCCAGTAATCTCGCCATTACAATCTGGCCCTTCATCAAACTCGCTCAAATCCTTACACTTGTCCATTTTTCCTGCTTCTAACACATCAACTTGAAAATGTTCACTTGCTGCCTAATATATCCCACCCACTAACAGGTGCCATGATGAGGAGATCATCAGTGTTATTCACTTCACCTGTCCGTGGTCATAATGTTATGCCTGTAAACTGAATGGGAAAATTTTGTAAATATTATGTAAATATTTCCCGATATTAAAGCAACACTGCAACATTTTCAACCAAATCTTTATCCACTGCTGCTGTAGTGTATGTAAGCTACTCACATTCCATAGTGTGTGTGTATGCGCAAGAGAGAGAGAGAGAGAGAGAGAGAGAGAGAGAGTGAGAGAAAGAGAGAGAGAGGGAGACAGAGACAGACAGGGACAGGAATAGAGGGAAAGGGAGAAAGAGAGAGAGAGAGAAACAGACAGACAGAAAGAGAGAGACAGACAGGCAGAGAGAGAGAGACAGACAGGCAGAGAGAGACAGAGAGACAGACAGGCAGAGAGAGAGAGACAGACAGGCAGAGAGAGAGAGACAGACAGGCAGAGAGAGACAGAGAGACAGACAGGCAGAGAGAGAGAGACAGACAGGCAGAGAGAGACAGAGAGACAGACAGGCAGAGAGAGAGAGACAGACAGGCAGAGAGAGAGGGAGACAGACAGGCAGAGAGAGACAGAGAGACAGACAGGCAGAGAGAGAGAGAGAGAGAGAAAGAGAGAGAGAGAAAGAGAGAGAGAGAGAGAGAGAGAGAGAGAGAGAGAGACAGACAAAAAGAGCCAGAAACAGACACACACAGAGAGAAAGAGAGAGACAGAGAGTTTACGTGTACACAGACTTTGTTTATGGTCAAAACTCGACCTGCATTTAAAGAATAAAATCTCTGCCTCAGTTCCATCACCATTTCAGATTGCTCACTAATGAGAGTCAATTATTAACGAGCTCATCTTACAGAAACCAGGACACTTAGTCTCTCTACGTAACACACTGCAACCTGTAATGGGTCGCATAAACAAGCGCATTTAGTAAATCTCACACACAGACCTTTTACCAAACTCCTGCGTGTAACACTGCGCTTCATTAACCACGAGAAGTTTCAGAGCAGCTCTCTGGAGACCGACGCTGAGCTCATACGGCTAAAACTCTCGCCATGTTTATCACCTCTCTACTACACTCCACACTCACTATATGACCTGGAATATACGACCAGTGGAATTCTCAGGGGTCAAGAAACTTACCCATAATGCACTGCAAGCACAGAGCTGCTTAAACACTGAGTTTAAAGGGTTGCAAAGGATGATGGAATAAATAGAACATTAGTAAAAAATGTATTATTGTGGTTTCTATCACGCTGCACAACCTTATATGAGCGTGTTATACACATGTAATAAACATGTACACTGCTGTCTACATAAAGAACTGCCTTTGAGGACAATAAAGTTATGTTAAGTTAAAGAAAGAAAACCATACACATTAACGTGGCTATAAATGTGCTAGTAAAATATTTTAAAATATTTTTTTTAAAAATGGCGGGAAAAAAGAGAAAAATAAATGGTTAAAAATAAATAAATAAATAAAAAAAATTTAAAAAAGAAAAAAAAGGAGAATGTAAGAACTGCATTCGTTCAATAAACGGCTCGATAATTATATAAATAAAATTAATTAAAAAAATAAATAAATTTATTAAAACATTATGTGTGTTGCATCTCGCTTTTACATTTTTTTTTTACCCCGATATCTAGAATTTGGGATAAGAAACCAGACACCATCCACTACATTCTAAAGTGTGTGTGTGTTTAACCTGCTCTGTACCCATCTGACCCATGTTACAAACTAAAGTGTGTGTGTGTGTATGTGCGTGTGTCTAACCTGCCTTCTTCCAATCTGACCCATGTTACAATCTAAAGTGTGTGTGTGTGTGTGTGTGTGTCTAACCTGCTCTGTACCCATCAGACCCATGTTACAAACTAAAGTGTGTGTGTGTGTGTGTGTCTAACCTGCTCTGTACCCATCAGACCCATGTTACAAACTAAAGTGTGTGTGTGTGTGTGTCTAACCTGCTCTGTACCCATCAGACCCATGTTACAATCTAAAGTGTGTGTGTGTGTGTATCTAACCTGCCTTCTTCCAATCTGACCCATGTTACAATCTAAAGTGTGTGTGTGTCTAACCTGCTTTCTTCCAATCTGACCCATGTTACAATCTAATGTGTGTGTGTGTGTGTCTAACCTGCTCTGTACCCATCAGACCCATGTTACAATCTAAAGCGTGTGTGTGTGTGTGTCTAACCTGCTCTGTACCCATCAGACCCATGTTACAATCTAAAGCGTGTGTGTGTGTGTGTCTAACCTGCTCTGTACCCATCAGACCCATGTTACAATCTAAAGTGTGTGTGTGTGTCTAACCTGCTCTGTACCCATCAGACCCATGTTACAATCTAAAGTGTGTGTGTGTGTGTGTGTCTAACCTGCTCTGTACCCATCAGACCCATGTTACAATCTAAAGTGTGTGTGTGTGTGTCTAACCTGCTCTGTACCCATCAGACCCATGTTACAATCTAAAGTGTGTGTGTGTGTGTGTGTCTAACCTGCTCTGTACCCATCAGACCCATGTTACAATCTAAAGTGTGTGTATGTGCGTGTGTCTAACCTGCTCTGCACCCATCAGACCCATGTTACAAACTAAAGTGTGTGTGTGTGTGTGTCTAACCTGCTTTCTTCCAATCTGACCCATGTTACAATCTAAAGCGTGTGTGTGTGTGTGTGTCTAACCTGCTCTGTACCCATCAGACCCATGTTACAATCTAAAGCGTGTGTGTGTGTCTAACCTGCTCTGCACCCATCAGACCCATGTTACAATCTAAAGTGTGTGTGTGTGTGTCTAACCTGCTCTGTACCCATCAGACCCATGTTACAATCTAAAGCGTGTGTGTGTGTGTGTCTAACCTGCTCTGTACCCATCAGACCCATGTTACAATCTAAAGTGTGTGTGTGTGTGTGTGTGCGTGTATCTAACCTGCTCTGTACCCATCAGACCCATGTTACAATCTAAAGTGTGTGTGTGTGTGTGTGTGTGTCTAACCTGCTCTGTACCCATCAGACCCATGTTACAAACTAAAGTGTGTATGTGTGTGTCTAACCTGCTTTCTTCCAATCTGACCCATGTTACAATCTAAAGCGTGTGTGTGTGTATATGTGTGTTTCTGTGTGTCTAACCTGCCCACCTGACCCATATTACAAACTAATGTGTGTGTGCATGTGTATCTAACCTGCTCGTGACCATCTGGCCCATGTGACAAACCAAGGTGTGTGTGTCTAACCTGCTCCATGACCATCTGACCCACGTTACAGACCAAGGTGCGTGTAAGCTGCTCCGTGCCCATCTGACCCATATTACAAACTAAAGTAAGTGTGTGTGTGTGTGTGTGTGTCTAACCTGCTCTGTACCCATCAGACCCATGTTACAAACTAAAGTGTGTATGTGTGTGTGTCTAACCTGCTTTCTTCCAATCTGACCCATGTTACAATCTAAAGTGTGTGTGTGTATATGTGTGTTTCTGTGTGTGTCTAACCTGCCCACCTGACCCATATTACAAACTAATGTGTGTGTGAATGTGTATCTAACCTGCTTTGTGACCATCTGGCCCATGTGACAAACCAAGGTGTGTGTGTGTGTGTATCTAACCTGCTCCATGACCATCTGACCCACGTTACAGACCAAGGTGCATGTTTAACCTGCTCTATGACCATCTGACCCATATTACAAACCAAGGTGTTTGTGTGTGTGTGTCTAACCTGCTCCGTGCCCATCTGACCAATGCTGCTCATGCTGTTGGTGTTGGGAGTCATGGGCACATTCATGCTCATGCCGTTACTGTTATACACAGCGCTGCTGGCCTGCTGAGTGTACATACTGTGGAAAGAAAAACAACAAGAAAACAGAAGCAGTCACACTGAGAGAAAACCTTCTCCTGCTTTTATCTGCATGATGCTTGCAACATTAGTAAATCCATTAAAAACTGGCAACCGATCCATATTTAAAACTCTATAATATTTGAAATATTTATGTGTGTGTCTACCTGTTGGTGTTCATGTTGCCCTGCGTCCAGCCGTTCATCTCTGGAGACGACTGAAATGTGGCATTACCCTGCTGCATCATGGGGCTTTGGGGGTGACCCATTCTAGGGGACACAAGGGGACTCTGAGGGGTCGCTGCACCTCCGAACCCGCCGTCAGGCTGCTGAGTTATTCCTAACACACACAACACATAAAATATATGATCAGTTGCTTTCCATTTATCTAAAAAAATAAAATAAAATAAATAAATAAAAACAGGAAAAAAATAAACCAGAAATTATTTTATGCTTGCTTAAATTTTATTTGTGAACCAACGATTCTAATTTTACTATTAAGATTATTTTAATCTACGTTTTTCTTTTATTTTATAGCAATTCAATTTTTTCTTTTAAAAATATTTAATATTCATTTAAAAAGATATTTCTATATTACTGCTGATTTAACCCATAACCTCGTCACATATAAAACATTTTACAGGAAGCTTCTATCGACAAGTTATAAATATTATGTTATAATTATATATTATATTATATATATACTGTCTGAATTTGCTAGTAATTTTCCACTACTATCTTTTATAGGGCAGATTTCTCTGACTCTACTGCCCCCTAGTGGGCTCCACTGTTCATTTCAAACAAGAAGAAATTCAATCGATAACCAATCGATAGCTGAAAACACTTAAATGAACTAAATTAAAATGCAATTTCGGAGAAATTTCACCAATTAGAGAGATGTGAGTTTGTGTGTGTAATAATGCAGTCAGTCTCCTGTTTTGTATGGAGTGATACCAGGATACGGAATAAAAAAAACCATTACAAAGTTATTTTTGTTTTTATTTTTATGATTGTTGCCGCCATGAATGCTTCATTTTGCAGCGTCTCTTTCCAAAATTAGCCTTCTTTCTCTACTTAAATCGTCAGAATTGCAGCACAGGATTCTTCTTTTAAGCTCTACACGTCATGACTTTCTATGATAGCTGTACCTAAATCTGTGGTCACTTCGAAAACTTGCAGGCTCCTCTGAATAGCATGAATGGAGTTTGCTTGATTTTGGGTTAATGTCATTGATCACAAAATAGTGAAACTGTGAAGGTATTGTGCAGCAGTAGATAGAGATGTATAGAAAAGGATGTCAGCTTGTGAGTCTGAATGTGGTTAGATGGACAGACCTGTGGACTGTTTGGACAGAATGTTAAACTAGTGGCTCTAAGATTCTCTTTGTTGCATCTACGATCGTCTCAGAGCTCCAGTGTAAACCTTCAGACACCAAACATGTCTACTATCAAGACCTGTTTCTTCCAAATCTATGTATAAAGATTTAAAATTCATGTGAATATGAAGTGTCACTGGTTAAAAGAAAAGCTTTACATAAATAAAATGCATTATAAGAATTATTTAATGACGGTGGTGCTACCATAGTTGGGCGTGTAGGGAAAGTGTGTAGGGTTGCCATGGGCGATCTGGGCTCCGCCCATGGTGCCGGCGGCCATGTTGGATGGCACGTTGAGGCCCTGAGGTCGCATGCTCAAGCTGCGTTGCCTCTGACGCAAATGATTACTGAGCAGCTCCCTCTGACGCTGCGCAAGCATCTGAGCGTTAATGGTCCCCTAGGAGATAAGAAAAAAAATAATATGTCACTGGGTTCTGCAGTTTCGCTCTGCAGATCTCCGATTTGTCACTCTGTTAGTGCAGACCTGATTCGGAACATTGGGTCTTAGAGGTAGGTTCATGTTTGACACTCCAGTCATCTGATTCATCATAGGCTGGCGATTCTGCAGAGAAATACAGAGAGAGAGAGAGAGAGGGAGAGG
Source organism: Hemibagrus wyckioides (assembly GCF_019097595.1). Classification (NCBI taxonomy): domain Eukaryota; kingdom Metazoa; phylum Chordata; class Actinopteri; order Siluriformes; family Bagridae; genus Hemibagrus; species Hemibagrus wyckioides. The sequence goes on along the minus strand of NC_080732.1, from coordinate 6,116,863 downwards.
GAGAGAGAGAGGGAGAGAGAGACAGGGAGAGATGGAGAGAGAGGGAGGCAAAGAGGGAAAGAGCGAGAGAGAGAGAGAGAAGGAAAGAGACACAGAGAGAGGGAGAGAGAGAAAGAGTGTGATGGAGAAAGGGACAGAGAGAGAGAGAGGGAGGCAGAGAGAGAGAGAAAGAGAGAGAGAGGGAGGCAAAGAGAAAGAGAGAGAGAGAGAGAGAGAGAGAGAGAAGGAAAGAGACACAGAGAGAGGGAGAGAGAGAAAGAGTGTGACGGAGAAAGGGACAGAAAGAGAGAGAGAGAGAGAGAGAGAGAGAGAAAAGGAAAGAGACACAGAGAGAGGGAGAGAGAGAAAGAGTGTGACGGAGAAAGGGACAGAAAGAGCGAGAGAGAGAGAGAGAGAGAGAGAGAGGGAGGGAGATCGAGAAAGAGAGATGGAGAGCGAGGGAGAGAAAGAAAGAGTGTGACGGAGAAAGGGACAGAGAGAGAGAGAGAGAGGGAGGGAGATGGAGAAAAAGAGATGGAGAGCGAGGGAGAGGGAGAGAGAGAATGAGCGAGGGGGGGGAGACGGGGAGAGATGGAAAGAGAGAGAGAGAGAGAGAGAGAGAGAGAGAGAGAGAGAGAGAAGGAAAGAGACACAGAGAGAGGGAGAGAGAGAAAGAGAAAGAGTGTGACGGAGGGAGAAAGGGACAGAGAGAGAGGGAGGGAGATCGAGAAAGAGAGATGGAGAGAGACGGAGATGGAGAAAAAGAGATGGAGAGCGAGGGACAGGGAGAGACAGAAAGAACGAGCGAGAGAGAGAGAGAAAGAGAGGGGGAGAGAGAGAGAGAGAGAGTGAAACTCTGAAATAGCACTGAAGAAAAACAAGTTAAGTTTCCAAATAAATAAATAAATAAATAAATAGTGAATAGTGACCTACATGGTAGGTGGACCTGATTAAAAAATTCAGATTAATGTAGAAATATTAACAAGTTCTAATTCATTTTCAGGCACAATATACAGCCTTTTTACTTACTTAAAATCACAAACAGCATAACAATGAAAGAAATAAAATCTAATAAATAAACACAAGGAAATAAGGAATTAAGGTCAAGCTGCAGTTCTTTAATCATCCAGCAGGGAGCAGTGTAGTCCGTATCCATAAAATATCAGGGTTCTGAAAATCCCAGTCACTTACTTGACGTGGGGAGATGAACATTTCCCAGAAATCTTTTTGCATGGTGTAACTTACAGGATAATATTAGAAACACTTATGTTTCTAGAATATGTAAAGTGCTCAGTGTGTCATTCTACGTCAATAAAATGTAAACGAATGTCAATATGGTTTGACGTGCTGGGGAATTTCTCTAGCTACCTGTCAGTGTCCTTTACCTGCTGTGCTTGTAATCTGTGCTGCAGCTGCAGTCTGAGTGTGTTAGGTTGATTTGGGACACTCCCGGGTGGCCGGAGACCTGGTCTGGGCTGCATGCGGATCATGGGAAATCCTGGCCTTTGCCCTCCAACTGCCCCGATGCCGTGGTACCCGGCGTCCTGCATCGGAGCGAAGCCTCCTGCTGGGTTATGGGAAGGTGGAGCAGCATACTGCTGTTGAGGGTAAATGGGCTTCTGGTCCATCAGCAGGCTTTGATCCTGACCCGGGAACATTTCTGGTTCTAATGACGGCGCCTGAGAGACGCACGCAAACGACATAACGGTCATCAGCGACACACACAAACAAGTTGAACCGAGGCAGATTCCCGAGTCGATGCTGTGCAGATCAGGAACGGGGTGAGAAAAAGCAAGAAACGGTGCATAATGAAGAGCGGTGGCGAAAGCAGAGCAGGAGGAGGAAGATCGGGAGGAAGAAGAGCAGAACAGTGAGGGAGAAAAAAGCGAGACAAAGTGACATGGAAATGCAAGTGGAACAGCAACAGAAGGAGGAAGAGTTTGAGCCGGAAGAAGGAAATGATGAACAGCAGGGAAGGAAAAGCAGGAAGAGACAGAACGACGGAAGAGGATGGGTTCGAGCAGGAAGAAGAGAATAAGGAACAGCAGATGCAAGACGCAAAAGGAAAAGCAGCGGGAAGAAGAGCGGGACGAAAAAGGAGGCACATCAGGGGACAGATCGAGGGGAAGAGTAGAAGGAACAGCTGGAGATGGATCAAGAGCAAGAAAAATCAGCTAAAAGAAAGAGCTGGAGGAACAGCAACAGATAGAGAAAGAGCAATAGAAAGAGTAGAGGGGGAATGTAGGAGGAAGTGTTACCTGTCCCACAAGCGCTGGAATGCCCAGAGCTCGGTCAATCTCCTCCAGACCATCAAAGTCTTTGAGGGCAGTGTAGAGCTGATTAAGTAAAGCACCTTCATCAGCAGGTCCTTCAGCTGCACACAGCACATCATCCTGGGGTGTACCATACAGGGACCTGACACACACACACACACACACAAATACATAAAAACACAAGAAATTTATCAAACAAATATTTTATCACAGTTTAAGTTAAAATACACCACCAGTCAAATGTAAGACCTAATATAAAAAAGAAATGAGCCTCTTCCTGTATCGAGTCGTCTTGGTACTGAAGCACCCATGGAAACAATATCATGTGGATATCCTGATATATAACCAGTCACTAGGTAATGCATAATGTGTCCAAGTCGCCCATGTCTGTGTGTGTTACCTGTTTGGATCTCCAAACGCCACCTGCTCAATGGGCATCATGCTGTCAGGCCATGGAGCTGTCTGATTGGGTGGAGCTGTCTGATTGGGCGGAGCCTGTTGCTGTGGAAATGTAGGGCCTGCTAGACTCATGTCCATTTCCATAGACTGGGCTGAAAGAGGAACAGAACAGAGAGAAAGAGAGTGAGTGAGAGAGAGAGAGAGAAAGATGGACAGAAACGCACACACACAGCCAGAGAAGTACTTGATTAGACCTGCATTTTTAGACACTATGTCTGTAGTAAATGTAAATGCCTACCACTGGACATCATCTGGGCCTGCAGCATGGGTCTGACTCCCGGTTGGCCGCTGGCTCTGATCTGCATGCCTGTGGTTTGCACCATGCGCCCCTGCATCGCCCCCTGAGGGGAGGAACCGCTCACACCCTGAGATGCCCAAACATCTGAGCGACAGGGAGACAGCAAGAGTGAGTGTGTGTGTGTGTGTGTGTGTGTGTGTGTGAGAGAGACAGAAACAGAGAGAGAAATCATTTCTTAATAACCCCAATCAAAACGTCTTAATATACAGGCTTTTTGAAACATCTTTTTGTAGATCATTTACAAAAAGTGTACTAATACACATCATATTAAAGCGTAAACCCTACCCTTTCGAAGAAACTGAAAGAATGTTGGTCAACAGAGCTGAACAGTCAGGTTCAGTAAGTTTAAATGCCATTTTTAGTTTTGTCATAGCAAATTTAATTAGCGTTCATGTGTAAACCTGTTAAAACCGACTCGCCGTGAGCCGTGAGATTGTTCAACCATGATACATCTGTTAGCTCCTTTCACATTTCCATACATTTAATTGCTCTATATTTTGTAAATCTATCCCATTCTCCTTCTTAACCTCCAGCTCACTCAGCCCTAGTGCCTGGAAACACACCTGTAGATATAATAACAGTGTGTCTCCTTTGTTATTAAGTGTCATCTGCTAAAAGTTGCCTACCACCCATGTTGGCCTGGCTGGTCATGCCTTGCTGCTGCTGCTGGATGAGGGAATATGGAGTGGTGTTCCTCAGAACTGGAAACTGACCCGGTGAACCTTTGGCTGAGGCGTTCATGTCCAAAGACATGCTCCGCATGGGAGGAACTCGACCCGGAGGCCTCGGGCCACTGAAATCTAGACAAACACACAGACACACACACATATATATTACACAAACTAAAGTGATAAAAGATTTGTAGCACTCAATATGGGAAGCTTAGGTGTTGTTGTGACTTCAAACAATTTGATGTGTTTGCAATAATGGAAGGTGTCATTTTCTTACACACACACACACACACACACACACACACACACAGTGTACACTCATATGTGGTGCAGATAGAATTAGTAATAATATATTAATGTGTGTGTGTAAGAGAGAGAGAGAGAGAGCTGCACTATAGACTGTTGCATAAGAATAAATTATCAGAACAATTTATAGTGGAGACTGTGTGTGTGTGTGTGTGTGTGTGTGTGTTTATGTGTGAAGAGTGAGTGCATGAGTGAGTAGAAAAAAGCTGCTCTATAGACTATTGCGCAAGATTAAATTGTCAGAATAGCTTATAGTGGTGTGTGTGTGTGTGTTCCAACATTAATCCCTCATTAACGTGTGTGAGGGTGTGAAAGAGACCGGGCTAAGTCACATGCTTGGATTTTTTTTTGAGAATGTGTGTGTGTGTGTGTGTGAGATACCCAAAATTTGAGCTGAACATCTGTGTACAGTGTATAAAAACACATAAACACCCAGAGCTGTGAGTGTGGTGGTGTAAATGAGTAGGTGTAGTACAGAACTGTAGACAAACAGCATTTACTGCTATAATAACAGGGATAAAAGAGGAGAAGGAAAGAAAAATACATGTATTAATATAAACACAGCGCATCATCCACCTCTCCCTGGTGTATGAATGAAAGCAGACCAAGGCTGAGGAAATATTACTTGGCTGTTTGAGCAATCTCAGCACAGCAGTGTCAGGAAATGTGTAGTGTGTGTTGCTTTACTGTTGTACTTCCCTAATGCCACACCCAGATTACTTTGTAAAGCGTTGTGCAAAAGCTGAAGCAGCATGTGGAACCTGCAAACCTCCTAATGTTGTAGGGAGTTTCTATGAATTGTGTGAAAGCTGCTTTACTAGAAAAACTGGACATCAGCCGCGTGAATAGGCTCAAGATTTATCAGTGGGATTGTGGACTTCCAGGTAATAAGCCTGGACCTCTGCAGTTTAGGTTTTGTGTGTGTGTGTGTGTGTGTTTGAGACCCACTCTGTACTGTTCTGGGTTGTACCCCGCCTTCTCCTGTAATCTGCAGAATGTCATTGATGATTGCCTGCTTATCGACGGCAGCTGGCAGTGACATGGGACGAGCTTCGGAGAAAAAACCCGGCTGACTGTTCTGCAAGTCGTCCAGGATATCGTCCAGCTCGCTGGACTGTAGGAAAAACACACACACACACACACAAAAACCAGTTACATACCTCACTCAGGTGTACCTAAATATCATTCACTGAATAATTCATTGTAGTTCATAGTAAAAATCAGCGTAAAGCAAGGAAACTGTAACTGCAATGCATTCTGGGTATGTCACCATCAATTCCAACCAGTGTGAAACTTACCTGCTGTGCCGCTTCGTATCCTCCGTCCGGTTTCTCCTTCTTCACAGTGACCATGTTATTCACCTCCGCCTTTATCTCTCCGCTCTCGGTCTTTATTGCCTTGTCCTTAATCGTGTTCTCATCATTGTCCAGCAGGTAGCGCAGAAGGGCGTTGTCCTTTTTTTTCGGACTCACGGCTTCCTGTTTGATGATGTCGGCCACGTTGGAGCCGTCATGGCTCGGTTCTTTCCCTGTGGCCTCGGCCGTGATCTTTGCCAGGTCCACCGGCGATGTGCTGTTCTGCAGGAGCCGGTGAAGGATTTTGTGCTTCTCCTTTAAGGACGTAGCGCTGGCTCCTGATGTGCCCGGTTGAAGCCCAATCATCAGTTCTTTCTCGGGCGCTGGTGAAGGCGAGGAGGACGACTCCATATTCTCGTTTTTAGTAGTGAGAAGCTGGAGGAGCTTCGTATGCCCTTTGCTTTCGTGGATCTTATTTTCGTCCTGGCTGTTGAACTGACCCAGGTTGCCTTTTTCATCCCTTTGATGCCCGGTGCTGTCGCTTTCATGGCCGTCATGCCCATTTCCACTTTGCTCAGGCTCCCCGAATGACTCAATTTTAGGCAATGCTTGAGAAGCAACTCCTCCTGAAGCTGGTGATTCTAATTTTTTGGAATCAGGTGACCCCATAGAATGGCTCAGGGAAATGGACTGGCACTCGCTGAGAGCCTGAAGGGCGTTAAGGGAACTGCTAGTGAACACTTGATTACTGCTGTTGCCTGGGCACATACCTGCAGGTGAATGGAGAGGATTGGTGGGGGTAAACTGGGCTGGGGGTAAACGGGGGGAGCTGGTTACCCCAGGACTGGGGCGATGCGATGGGCTGCTCATTTTCAGTGGGTATCCAGTGCTCTGAGCGGTGCCTGGGCAGCCGAAACGGAAATCTTTATGGGCTCCTGGGGACGAGAAAGCAGGCGTGTTGCTACTAATGACGCCCTCCTGACCTTGAGTATTTCCACTTATCGGGTTAGGTGAGGTCATTGTGGTCAGTGGGGTTATGGGTTTGCCCAAGTCAGGTGCCATGCCACATACAGTCGGCTCTCTGGAGAAAGAAAGAAATCGTTAATCTGGTAGAAGAACACACGCACGATGTATTGCACAGACACACTGCGTACCTCTGGAGAATGTGTAACGACATGTAAAGCTGCGGCTCGTTGGTGGCTGGAGAGCGGACAAGTTTGCTCTTTGTGTGAGCCGAGACGATGGTGCCGTCAGAGAGGGAGAACCGATAGATAGGACTGAACGCCTGGCCATGTCTCAATACTACACACAGGAAGCACACACACACACACACACAGTCTTACAATGTAAAGTCAGCTCCAGACGTCTAAGCACTACTAGGAGCTATTATTATTTCATCATTAATCAAAAACTGTATGTTTGAATAAATAGGTTTGTTAGACTAAGGTAAAATCTCTCCACTTCTCAAAGTAATCCAAAGTAAAAGCACAGCAAAAGTATTTTTATGTAGCACACCGACGAAGTTCACATGTGAATAAACAGGCCAGTTCCTAGAAAGGCTCTCTCTGCACCATGACCACTGTTTCAGGGGAAATTAGATGTTAAACTATATATATATATATATATATATATATATATATATATATATATATATATATATATATATATGCAGACATATGTGAGGATTTTGATTGTTATAGTAAAATTCATCAAGTTAAATGACCTTCTTGCTGGTGACGTTTGGCGTAGGAAATATCTCCATCGTTCTGTAGATGAAAGCGTTGGATACATCTCCTTACTAAGTCTTCCCAACCAGGCTTCATAGAGGCTCGTAACATAGTGGTGTCCAACGACGTGATCTTCCCTACACACACACACACACACACACGTTGATTTTTGTAACTTGTTAACACATTTCGTAATAAACCACAAAAGCTCGTCATGCTTGAAGTTAATTTTCTGTAACAGCGGCTCTTATTGTAATATTATGGGCCTGTAATTGATTACTTTCCTTTAGCACCTCTTCTTCTTCTTTCGGCTTTTCCCTACAGGGGGCGCCACAGCGGATCATCTCTCTCCACCCATCCCTATCTTCTGCATCCTCAACATTTACACCCACTAGCTTCATATCCTCATTTATTCCATCCATATACCTCCTCTTTGGCCTTCCTCTTTGCCTCCTGCCTGGCAGCTCCATGTCCAACATTCTCCTACCAATATACTCACTCTCCCTCCTCTGAACATGACCAAACCATCTTAATCTGGCCTCCCTAACTTTGTCCCCCAAACCTCCAGCATGAGCCGTCCCTCTGATGTACTCGTTCCTAATCCTGTGCAACAGTGTCACTCCCAAAGAGAACTTCTTCAGCTCTGACTCCTGTCTCTGTCTCAGTGACACTGCCTCTAAACCATACAGCATGGCCGGTCTCACCACTGTCTTGTGCACGTTCCCCTTGATTCTCGCCGATATTTTTCTATCACACAGAACTCCCGACACCTTTCTCCACCCATTCCAACCTGCCTGCACTTTCCTTTAGCACGACGTCCCCAAATATCTGACTCCTTACTTTGCTACGGCTGTCATAATATATGCTGAAAAATCACAGGCTTTACTTCAGTTCTCAGTATGGGGAAGTCTGGTACTGGATACTGGAGAGACTTTTATTTTAGCTTACTACAACACAAGACTTTATTCAGCAAAGGGACCTCAATCTTAATTTTATTACTAGTCTCTGTCCCTCTTTTCTGTTTTTTTTCCCCCGTAACTGTGAGTGGTTTGTTTGTAGCTGTAAAGTGACTCATTGTGTTGTGCATGTGTGCGTGTGTTGGCATGGTGTTACCTTGGAGATCTTGCCGTGTGGTGAAGCTCTCGTGTGTGGGGAGCATCGGTCGCTCCTTCATAGGTACTCTCCTTGCTACACAGATCAGACACGACTGCAGATCTGCAGAGAGAGGACGAAAGCAACAGAGAGACAGAGAGAGAGGGGTTTGTTTAAAGGGCAGGCAGTGATTTGACCTCCAATCAATAATAAATGATATGGTGGCCCTGTGATCTGTGTGTGTGTGTGTGTGAGAGAGAGAAAGAGAGAGACCAACAGTAGCTACATGACAGAATGTGACCTTTGAGCTGTTCGTTGCCCTGGCGACGCTGTAGACATCATGTTAGAGAATCCATCAGTCTTAAACACACACACACACACACACCCCTATCACCTGATACTGGCTCTATTCCACGCATTACTACTGCTTATCAGTGGAAATTTCACCATTCATGGTTTATGTGATATTAACACACTGTGCTGCTAATGTTTGTTCTTGGCTCGTGCATGTTCAATACGCATTTGATTGATTAAGGGTGTGTACAACGTAGGGGGTCATCTGACACACTTCTGTGCATTACTGTGCAAAAATGTGGAATGATCTACATAAAGATCTACATGATGTTAGTATAGGTTTTATAGGGAGCTATAAAGCTATATAGTGTGTGTGCGTGTACTAAAGAAGATTCCAGAACAAGGCAGCGACTTGTACAGCCTCCAGAGTTATGTTTTATCACTGATTAAACCTACCAGCGTATTCTCTGTGGAGGAATGATCGTGCAGTGATGATCCTTGTACATTATTTATTATTTTATTACTTATTGTGCACGAGGAAACAAAAGAAAGAAAGACTCTCGTGCTGGCGTGCTGAATAAAGAGCGCGTGGTACGGGTTTAGCGAGTCGTGTTTTCTCACCCTCTCCCTCCTCTTTAATGGATTTGGGTTCGGAGACAGTGAAACACTGCATGGTTTCATATTTCTGTGCCTCCTGCTCCTGCGCCTCCTCTGGGTTCACCAGCATGCGGCACGTAAACGAGTGACTGTTCCTCCTGGAGCCCTCACTCGACCACGGGACGCCGTTCACTGACACAAAGCATCGTTAAAGGATAAATACGGAGAAACAACACGAGCTAATACACAAAATAATTGTATTATAAGCTATAATACCTAACACTACAAGCTTGGTATACTATGTTATTATTCTTATACCACAATAGCTGCTTGTTGTGACATTATAAGCTACTTTAAGCTAGCATTCTTTCTGTACATTACGTGATAGACAATATATAATGCGCTTACTCTACTTACTCATAATGTAAGCTTACTGTTACCATTTTACACACTAATTTCCTAATACTATAGGTTCCTCTGCTATACTTTTTGTTGAAGCCTCTATAGTGTAAGCTGATACACTTACTATACCATGTATATCTATACTATAACCTACTGTATAATGCTTATATTATATACTATGATCTACAATAAAAAATGGCTGTTGCATCTTCTGTAAGTTACTATACTATAATGTAATACACAGTGACTATATGCCACCTTAATATATGCTGATCTAAGCGACTATACCTACTAAACTACGTGTTAAAATTCCAGCTGTATGTTATAATACTGGAAGCTGCTATATTTACTACAAGTAACTCTACTGTAACCCTCAAAATACTTATTTTCCTGTAAAACTAATGTATTTACAATACTATAAACTATCTATACTTAGTAATACAGCTGTAAGCTTATATACCTACTATTCTATATATATATATAGAATATATATATATATATATATCTATATCTATATATATCAAGTACTACGTTAGTATACAGATTTTATAATACTTCATATACAGTATACAGTCACCTCCTATACTTTGTGTATTACACATTTAATAAGATCCAATAAATAAAGTGCCAATATACTTGCTGTAAATTACTACACCAGACCCTAATGCATATACTATACTATAAATTACTATATTTACATATGTATATATTGCCTTTATATGCAGCTATGAACTAATATACCTACTACATTGTACTAAATATAAGGTACTACATATTAGGATAGTTATATTGTAATATGTCTGTATTAACTACAGGCTACTATACTTATTGTATAATACTTCATGTACATACTATAATATAAACTAACTAGACTTACTGGATTACCGGACATAAGCTAATATACTCTGCTGCACTAGATATAAGGTACTTGCGAGTAAGTTACAATACGTGAACCTAATTTACTTGTTATACTATAAACTGTTACCTTAGTACAAGCAGCTATAAGGCAATATACCTACTAAACTGTACTAAATATAAGGTACTACATGTTAGTATACAGATTTTATAATACTTCATATACAGTATACAGTAACCTGCTATAATTTTTGTATTACATATTCAATAAACAAAATGGCAATATACTTGCTGTAAGTTACTACACCTGAACCTAACGCACATATTATACTATAAACTACTTTTATTTACTATATGTTGCCTTTATATGCCGCTATAAGCTAATATTACTAACCTACTAGGCTATATACCTATACTATAAACTACTAGACTTACTATGTTACATTAGTGCAAGTGACTCTAAGCTAATATACCAACTTCTGTATATTGTACTAAAAATAAGGTACTACATGTTATGATACTTATTTTATAATACGTCTTTACTAACTATATAAAAGAGGTACCGCAAACGTATTGTACAATACTTCATGTACATACTATACTACAAGCTACTAGACTTACTGTATTATTTTAATAGAGGCAGCCATAAGCTGACAAACTCTACTTAAGTTAATACACTAGAAGCTAATGTACTTGTTACACTATAAACTATGTTACTATCTTAGCACAAGCAGCTATGAGCCAATATTCCTACTAAATACAAGGTACTACATGTTAGTATACTTAATTTATAATTCTTAATTTATGTATAATACTATAAGAAACTACACTGTAACCTGTTATACATACTACATACATATATAATATGATCTGCTTCAGTAAAGGGTAATTACCTGCTGTAAATTACTAGACTAGAATCTCATTTATTTACTATATTATTAACTGCATATATGTGACCTCAGTATATGGGAGTATAAGCTATATAAGAAGTTACTATCCTTACTGTATGTTTTTAATACTACGCTGCTATTATAACATGTGCTCATTACTTTAGTATACTTTATAACAATTTCCTAATCTATAAGCGAATTGTACAATTTATAGCTATTTTATAATCTATCCTACTATTAGCTAATATACACTGTGTACTACTAGACACTATAAGCCATTCTGAGACCCGCATAAAAAATCTGAAAGGTCTTAGGTCACAGGTCCACAAGACTTCAAGTTAAAAAGAAGAGTGTGAAGCGGTTTGTTTACCGAGTGATTTAGGCAGCAGGTTCTTAATAAACTCTGCGTGGTCTCCCACGTGTAAAATGCTGTAAACACTTGTGTTCATAAGCTCCTCCTGATTGTAGCGCAGGTACTGGGACACATTTTCTGACACAAACACAATGTTCCCCTCCATGTTCACCACAAAGAAGAAGCCATCCAAGGCCTAAAAGAGGAAGAGAATAGTAAATGTTAATCTTAAATAAGATATAATGCAGAAAAAGCATAAACCTCGGCATATGAATGTATTTGTGATATGAATTTTCCCATAAGAAATAATGTAAATGCATAATTCCTTCCAGCCACCAATATTTCCAATTTCCAAGGGTCAATGGTCCTTACAGGAAGTCATGCCACCAAGCTTGGGCTAAAAATAGACCAGACCACCCACGCCACCAATCTGTCAACAAAATGCACTCGAAAAATCACGCAGCTTTTGAACGCACCCCAAAGGCAACGTTTGTGGTATTTTGGGTTGACACTTTCGAAAAACAGTTTTCGCTGACTGAAGAAAATTCCGTAAAATTGGTAAACTCACTTCCCTTGACTTTCTTTTGAACAACTTCCAAGCGTGGGTGAAATGTAGCCGCCGTTTGGTTCGTTCATATGCCGAAAATGCTTCAAATGCAGATGCAAATTTCTTGCAAAATTTCAATTCTCAAGCCGAAAATTCGTAAGGGAGGGCATTCGCATGCTGAGGTTCCACTGCACAAGTCTATCAGCAGGAATCAGTTATTGCATGGGAATAATTTCTCACACAAACAGGCAGAGAAATGACTACAAATAGAGAACTGTGCTTGGTGTGAAATATTGTGGTTCTGGTGATCTACTGCGATCCGGATGCTTCATCTTTTGTTCCCCTCTTCATAAATGAGCTCATTATAGTGTTTCATATTGGATGAATGGAGCATAACGGTGCACAAGTCAGAGACGTACACTCACTGAGTCACATATCAGGTTCACGGTTATAGAGAGATCAATTAACCCAGTGTTATAACAGATAACCTTAGCAAAATGCTGTTCTTTGTAAATATACCCTGACCTTGTTTCCTTAGAAGTGATGTTTAAGTGGCAAGCACAAAAGCAGGTAAAGTAAATCTGTGTGTGTGTGTGTGTGTGTGTGTGTGTGTGTGTGTGTGTGTGTGTGAGAGAGAGAGAGAGAGAGATAGAAACAGAAAACCTTAAGACCTGCAACAGCTGCTCGCCCTCATTCCCAATGCAGATTACAGGCTTCAGCTCCATCAGTGTGTGTCCTATGCAGAATGTGTGTGTGTGTGGGTTTTGAAAAGTAGCACTTGCAGTGTCTGACAAGGACGAGTCGGGCGAGTGTTAATTGAAGGAGCGCCGCATCACTGAGCATATGTGTTCCCTTCTTATCGGTGCTCTTTCCCACTGCCCCAGGCCGTCTCTATAGATCTGATAGAAACACAGCTGACTGCAAATCCCTAATCTCTCATCTCTTTATCTTACAGTGTCTACAGGTGTCAAGTTGCATTCAAAAGACCTTTCGAAAAACTACATCAAAATAAACTCGCCAATTACGATCTAGGATACAAAAAAAATAAATAAATAAAACGACTGCATTTCCTCAATGTGTCTCTCTTTTTAAGAACCTACAGACGAAGAGTACTCTATGACAATTAAATTAAGAACCCTGATGGAAACCTCAAAGCGCCTGTCCACTCTCGGGAATCCTCCTAATGTGTGTGTGTGTGTAGGAGTGAAATGTGACACCATCACCGTTACGTTTCTGCTTCAGATTTACAAACAATAGCCATTTCTTAATCAATGTTTTATCTTATCTGTAGCACAGTTAAATGTTAAAATGAAGAGAGATGAAGAAGTGGGAGAGACGGATGAGGAAGAAGAGAAGCAGAGAGAGAGAGAGAGAGAGAGGGATGGCCTCTGACGGTCATATTAAGTACATAGTGCAGTGTAAACACACACAGTGCTGACTCCACCTCTATCAATTTACACAACAGCATGCTCAGAAATGTGCTGATGGATGAACGTTAGAGCGAACAGGCCATTCGGGCTCCGTCCCATCTCGCCACCCCATGGTGCTTACATAACCAACTCTACTAGCGAGAGGAGAATGGTTTAGCTGCCAGGCTGAGTGGCTTCGACGCACACACTTAGCAAAACAGAGAGGGCAAACCACACAAAGCACACATGCTCACGCACGTACGCATGCACACACACGTGCGCGCGCTCACTCGAGCACACGCTGACGCACGACGTGGATCCAAACCGGGTTGGATAACGGGAAGAAGCGAATGAATTTCAGACTGCGGAAAATAATGATCGACTTGATTCGGTCGATACATGCTGAATAGTATGAACCAATAAAATCAAATCAGTACATGAAATTCAAAATATAAGGAATCAAATCTGCTGAAATGAATCAAACTGAACCTGAATCATATTAAATGACTCATATCTGTAAAATCAACTGAATCCAAACTAATCAGTGGTTTTTTTTTCCCGTTATCCACTTGTTTTCACCTATCACAGAGAGGAAGAAGGCCAGCACATGCATCCTCGGAGGCATAAATTCAGCCATTACAATCTTGCCACACAAACTGCTGCTCATGTCAGAGACACACACTCTTAGAAAACTTCTAACTTCTAGAAAACTATCTGTTGAAGCTATATGAATGCTTCCTAATACATGAGCATAGTCACCCACGATTGGCTAGTATGGCTCTGATTGACAGGTGACCGAGTGATACCACCCCTCTCACCAGTAAGAAAATCAAAGCCAAAGATACTTTTATACTCTCAGCCACGGACGACTGTGGCATTTTAAGGATTCAGATTTGCAATGTCTTAACGAAAGGTCAAACACTATGTAACACTCCTCAGGAGTGAAAATTAAATGAAGCTAGATGAATCATGACGATTAAATGAACTGAATCAATTACAACGAATCAGGAAATTCACATCAAAATAAGTGAATCAAATTAGCCAAACTGAATCAAATCATTTGAATTAAGACAACTGAATCAACTCAAATGAATCTTTTTTTCCTACCTCATAAGTGATTCATTTCAAGTCTATTTTGATTTTGTTATGTACATAAATATAAAATGATATTTAAAAAAAATATATATAAAATAATGACATTAACACTGTTTAAGCCACCAAGTGGAGACAATTAAATGAACTGAATCAATTAAAATGAATCAGGAAATTTGCATCAAAATAAGTGAATCAAATTAGCCAAACTGAATCAAATCATTTGAATTGAGACAAATGAATCAACTCAAATGAATTTTTTTTTCTACCTAACAAGTCTATTTCGATATTATTGTAATATAAAATGATATTTAAAAAAAATATTATATAAAATAATGATATTAAAACTACCAAGCCACCAAGCGGAGACCAGCTGTGTCTCAAACCACATACTCTTTGCGTATAATGGGCTCAGACTGGGAGATTCAGTGAAATAGCATTAATACTATTAATACCCGAATGATGTGCTAAAACCGCAGATAAACACTTCTTGTGCTCCATGGTTGCAGCTGCTCGACATAGAGGAAGCGGTGGAGCGTAAGACAGCTGCGATTTACAGTCTTTAAAGCAGCCGAAAAACACAACGGCACCATGGACCATGTTCCTGTGGCGGATGTAAGATACAGTGCAATGACCCTTCCTCTTTTCTGTTTGCCTTTTTTCCCCCCCATTTCAGGCCACATTAAAATACTACAGTCAAGTAGATAGTACAGCGATGCCTTAATGTGTGATTTGAGACGGAGCCAAAGTTTGGTTTTTTTCCCTTTTATGAGTGTTTAATTAGTCACTGTCAAGAGTGCAGGTGTGTATCGTCCCTCTGTCCTAAAGTCTCTCACAGATGGAGAAAGAAAACACATACCCAGGATATTTTTAGCATCCGTTGTGTGTGTATACATCGATGCCGGACCTCTAGAGCTATAAATATTCCCTGATAAGCCGTGCAGTGCATCTATGTATCCAGCTCAGCCTGTTTGCTTTAGTATTCAACACGCATTCGTCATTACTATCTCGGGGTAATCTGATTAATTACACCCCCCATCCCCTTCAATAACAAGTTAATGTATTTTTAACCAAATACCATTTTTAAATCTTCAGGGGGAAAAAAAACATGCATGATGTAGACACAAGGATGCTGCCAGGTCCCTGGTTGAACTCCATTCAAACTTTACATAATTATTACATATATTTTGCTAAAAAAAAAGAAAGGAAAAACATCTGCATTTAAACCTTTTAAAATCACATGTCCTATTATGTACACCGATCAGCCATTACATTATGACCACCTACCTAATATTGTGTCGGTCCCCCTTTTGCTGCCAAAACAGCCCTGACCCATTGAGGCATGGACTCCACTAGATCCATGAAGGTGTGCTGTGGTATCTGGCTCCAAGATGATAGCAGCAGATCCTTTAAGTCCTGTAAGTTACGAGGTGGGGCCTCCATGGACCAGACTTGTTGTCCAGCACATCCCACAGATGCTCAATTGGACTGAGTTCACTTTCTGCCTAATATATCCCGCCCACTTACCTGTCACTAGTCATAATGCTCTGCCTGATCGGTGTACATTAACAGCTACAGTCATTGCTTATGATCGAGAGACACTGTTCTTCACGATTTGCCCCAGTTACAGAAAATAAATCAACACCTTGTGAACAGGTTTAAGAATTCAACAATGATGTGTAATCATTAAACACATGTAACTGAGTACTACCCAAAACATTAGGTTTAATTAAGTTGAGTTAATTGGCTACTTTTAGATAAAGATTTATTGACTCTGGTGCAGTCTCTTCATTCATACAGTTTTAGCAATCTGACCAGTGGTGAGAGATAGACTGGAGATCCAGCCTTCTCTTTATTTGTACATAACCTCTGGTTTGGTGTGTGTGTGTGCGTGTGTGTGCGTAAAACAGGGTCATTCTAACTCAGAACCCACATGCGGGAACAGACCCACCTCCAGCATCATTGGTCCGAGGGCATCTTTGTCAATAACACTTTGGCCTGTGGACGAGACATCGGCCTTCTGCACCTCGTCCTCGCTGCACACAGCTGCTTTCTCTGAGAGACAGAAACACACACACACACACACACACACACACATTAGAAACTCAACTCCACCTAAATCAAACAGAATAAAGTAATGAAACAGTTCGAACACTATTCTAAAACTATATCCATATTAGAGCCTGGAGTAGAGATTACTAAAGCATCTGATTATCGCACATTTTAACACTTCCTTCAAGATATGTGACAAAAATCCGATTTTGTACATAATGTATAGTGTATTTAATGTTTTCAATTAAAACTTCGAAAAAGTCTTTAGACTCCTTTAAATTAACTAGCTACACTATATTGCCAAAAGTTTTGGGACACCCCTCCAAATCAGTGAATTCAGGTGTTGTCTCAAAGCAGCTTTGAGACAATGCTCTGTTAAAAGCGCTATACAAATAAAATTGAATTGAATTGAATTGAATTTTTCAGGGTTTGGGCTCGGCCCCTTAGTTCCAGTGAAAGGAACTCTTAATGCTTCAGCATACCAAAACATTTTGGACAGTTTCATGCTCCCAACTTTGTGGGAACAGTTTGGGGATGACCCCTTCCTGTTCCAACATGACTGGCCACCAGTGCACAAAGCAAGGTCCATAAAGACATGGATGAGTGAGTTTGGTGTGGAGGAACTTCACAGAGTCCTGACCTCAACCTGATAGAACACCTTTGGGATGAATTAGAGTGGAGACTGTGAGTCAGACCTTCTCATCCAACATCAGTGCCTGACCTCACAAATGTGCTTCTAGAGAAATGGTCAAAAATTCGCATAAACACACTCCTAAGCCTTGCGGAAAGCCTTCTCAGGAGAGTTGAAGCTGTTATAGCAGCAAAGAGAGGACCACCTCCATATTACATTCATCTGCATGTGAAGGCAGATGTCCTAGTTTCGCCCTGGCTCGCAGTCTCCACTCTAATTCATCCCAAAGGTGTTCTATCAGGTTGAGGTCAGGACTCTGTGAAGTTCCTCCACACCAAACTCACTCATCCATGTCTTTATGGACCTTGCTTTGTGCACTGGTGTGCAGTCATGTTGGAACAGGAAGGGGTCATCCCCAAACTGCTCCCACAAAGTGTCCAAAATGTCTTGGTATGAAGCTGAAGCATTAAGAGTTCCTTTCACTGGAACTAAGGGGCAGAGACCAACCCCTGAATTCAATGATTTGGAGGGGTGTTCCAAAACGTTTGGCAATATAGTGTATTTTAAACCGCTAGCTTCACTAGTGGTCCGTCTGTCACCTACTTAAGCCTCAACTACAAAGATCAAGAAAAAGAAGAAGAAGCCCTTATTTGTCATATATACATCACAGCACAGTGAAATTATTTTCTTCACATATCCCAGTGTAGGAAATTGTGGTCAGAACTCTGGAGCAGAGAGGGTTAAAGGTTTTGCTAAAGGGTCCAGCAATGGCAGCTTGGCACTACTGGGGCTTGAACCCCTAACTTTCTGGTCAATGTCCCAGAGCCATAAGTGTTTGAGTCACCACTGGTCAGTTTATTGTTGACTTTCTAAGTGTAAATGCAAACATTTGGAGCTATAATATTTTCAGTGATTGTATCTGCTCTTAATCATTTAAGAAGACTCTGAGCTCCGGTTTCTGAAAGTGCCTCACAGGCTTCTCTGCATCTTTTAGGGCTCTACAGTGCAAGCTCATTGTATATACTGTATCTAATGCTCATCTGATTAGGTTAATCAGCATCTGAGGGAGTCGGATGTAGCAGGAATGTGCTGTCCAGATCCTGATTAGCAGATTAACTGTGCTGGGATGACGTGTAGCCAAACGACAGCGCTGTGCGTGTATGTGTGTGTAACAGCTTTGAGAGCCTGTGTGCTTTATCACTGAGTCTCTCCTCCACTATTTTCCTCCCACTGGATCTCTGACGCTCACTTCCTTCTACGACATCATGATGACGCCGCCAGAAATGGGCTGATCGATCGCGGGCCGTGTCTCAGACCGCACTAAAATAGACTAAAACACTGTTGTGTTTGTGTTACGCATTGTTTAAGTATTTAGCGAAGTGGAATAGCTAGGTTAAGTGTTTGGCAGACAAAACAAGGCATCCCGGTTACCATGACAACTAGCTGCTGCCTGTGGCTACCTCTCAGACCTCACGTTATTGTACTAAATAGCATGTTAAATTAGAGAGAGAGAAAGAGAGACAGACAGAGAGAGAGACAGACAGACAGAGAGAGAGACAGACAGAAAGAGATAGAGAGAGAGAGAGCACGTGCAAGAGAGAGAGAGAGAGAGAGAGAGAGAGAGAAAGAGAGAGCGAGAGAGAGACAGTGCATGCGTGCAAGAGAGAGAGAGACAGACAGACAGAAAGAGAGAGAGAGAGACAGAGAGAGAGAGAGTGCACGCGTGCAAGAGAGAGAGAGACAGAGAGATAGTGAGAGACAGAGAGAGAGAGCGAGAGAGAGAGTGAGAGAGAGAGAGCGAGAGCGAGAAAGAGAGAGAGAGAGAGAGAGAGAGAGAGAGACGGGCTGCAGCCACTGGGGTGAGCTATGCATTACATTGCTCACTATTACATAACCTGAGATCAGTCTCTCTCTCACACACACACACACACAATCAGTGAGTCAGGAACAACCCCCAGCATCAGCATGACTCATCTACACACACACACACACTCACTAACGCACGCACACACACACACACACACACACACACACACACACACACACACACACACTCACACACTCACACAACTGATGCCATGCTTAAAAAACAGACGCAAACACTTGAGCAGGTGGCAGTTACACAATACGGCATGGTATCAACATTCGTGTAAATGTAACGTACACGTTTTGTCGGTGTGTGTGTGTGTGTGTGTGTCATACCTTGCTCTTTTATTTGACGGATCTGCTTCACAGTTTCTTTCAGGATTGCACATTTGTCAGGCTTGACGTTGAAGTTGTCGATGTCGTTGATGTTGGCGAAGATCAGCTCGGCGAGTTCTTCGATGTATTTATTCTCCTGCTCGCGGTTTCGCTTCTCCGTGCTCCGCTTGGGGCTGTCGAGATCAGGAGAAAAATCAAGACTCCTGAAGTGTTAACTGCAGCTGATTTTGTTCACTAACGAACGGGATACAGCACCACCACCGCGCCCGGGGGCTCAGATAAAGACCGCCTCACTTTGGGCCGTTTTCCTGTACCAGTGTCTGTGTGCTGATTTACTACTTTAGTAGTATTAGTAGTAGTATTACTACTCTAGTAGTAGAGTTTAATCCTTTTAAATAATAACCAAAGTCACATTACTGAGATTACATACACACATTACATTACATACACACATTACATTACATACACACAGTATGATCACACATATACACACACACACGTGCACACACATACACGCTCACAAAAACACACATACACTAACACACGTGCACATACACAAACACAGAAACACACACATGCGCTCATACAGACACAAGCGCGCGCACAGACACACACATGCGCTCACACAGACGTGCACACACACACACACGCTCACAAACACACATGAACAAAGACACACACACAAAAACACGTACGCTCACAAAAACATACACATACACACACACACACTTACCTAGGACCCAGGAGCTCTGATGAGCAGTCTTTGCGTTTCTGAGGCTCGACCCTAGCAGGGTCAGATGAGTTTTCCCCTATGCCGCTCATTTTAATGCATACCAGCAACTGCAGAGAGAACACACACACACACACACACACACACATGCAATGTCAGCACACAAACTTCACACATTCACATAAAGAACCAAACAAACTATATAATCTATTTGGATAATATGACAAGAATCTCATGTAGTGATACTGGCTTCTGTGATACACAACATGTATCATGATGCACATGGCTGCTAACGACCTGCAACCTGCTAGCAAAACAGAAGTGCTGCTTGCTTCAGGATACTTTTAGTTCCCGCGCATAAAAATAAACTTTAACACATGACCATTTTCAGCTGCTTTCTAAAAACATATGATGTCCAAAACACAAAGCCAGCTCGGGCTTTACACATGCAACCATTACGCTGAGGAAAGCCCTCGCTGATATCCAGAGAAGCTTTGAAACCTGGAGCTACCGGCTTAGCGGTGTTTGCTGTATTTTATCCGTATAAACAGACGTAATTTTATTTTAAAAAATGAATTATTTCCTCTGCTATCGTGCACAGATCAGCTCATGTTGAGGCACAGATCCCACATAATCACAGCTGATTAAAGGAAGAGATGTTTTTTTTGGGGGTCACATGATTCAGTCACATGGTTGATGCTGGGAGGCAAAAGTGCTGAGAGAGAGAGAGAAAGAGAGAGAGAGAGAGAGGAAAAAAAGTGGAGCAAAGGCGAAGTCAATCAATTAGATTCTACAATAGGCCTGTTCTCTAGAGACACACACACACACACACACACAGTGACAGAAAGATGTTGAGACTGGAAATGATAGAGAACGAGACAGAGACTGTAATAGACATATCAGATACACAGTATTAGACCCCGAGTATTAGACCCCCTGAGATAGACCCCGAGTCACAGACCCCAAGTAATAGACCCCTGAGTAAAAGCCAACGAGTATTAGACCTTGAGTATTAGACCCTGAATATTAGACCTCGAGGTAGGCCCGGAGTATTAGACCCCAAGTAACAGACACTGAGTAAAGGACCGAGTTATAGACCCTGAATATTGGACCCCAAGTATTAGACCTGAAGTATTAGGACTCGAGGAATAGACCCTGAATATAAGACCCTGAGTAATAGACCTTGAGTAATAGCTCTATTAGACACCGAGTATTAGACCCTTATACTCCCGAGTATTAGACCCCGAGTATTAGACTCCCAAGTATAACCCCCCTGAGATAGATCCAGAGTATTAAACTCCGAGTAATAGACCCCAAATATAAGACCTCAAGTATTAGACCCCGAGTATTAGACTCCCGAGTATTAGACTCCCAAGTATAACCCCCCTGAGATAGATCCAGAGTATTAAACTCCGAGTAATAGACCCCAAATATAAGACCTCAAGTAATAGACCCCGAGTATTAGACCCTGAGTAATCTATCCACCATTTTTATGTTTGCTGTTAAAATGTGTCTCTGCTCAACTGTTTCCTTCAATTTAAACAAAGTCTCTCACTCAAGTTTAGATATAGTTAAGTTCATCCACACAGTTTGACTCATCATCCTCATGACCATGTATTGCTACTGAACACACTGCTGGCTGACACAAACTCTCCAGACCAGCAGGCGGTATTCATATTCATAAAACTAAAAATGAAAGTTCTGCAACTCTAAAATCTGGTCTTGCCGATTTTAAATCTCTATGACTCGAGATAGACGTATATTCTTCATCTTTATATATATACACTATATTGCTAAAAGTATTCTCTCACCCATCCAAATAATCAGAATCAGGTGTTCCAATCACTTCCATGGCCACAGGTGTATAAAATCAAGCACCTAGGCATGCAGACTGTTTTTACAAACATTTGTGAAAGAATGGGTCGCTCTCAGGAGCTCAGTGAATTCCAGCGTGGAACTGTGATAGGATGCCACCTGTGCAACAAATCCAGTCGTGAAATTTCCTCACTCCTAAATATTCCACAGTCAACTGTCAGCTGTATTATAAGAACGTGGAAGTGTTTGGGAACGACAGCAACTCAGCCACGAAGTGGTAGGCCACGTAAACTGACGGAGCGGGGTCAGCGGATGCTGAGGCGCATAGTGCGAAGAGGTCGCCAACTTTCTGCAGAGTCAATCGCTACAGACCTCCAAACTTCATGTGGCCTTCAGATTAGCTCAAGAACAGTGCGCAGAGAGCTTCATGGAATGGGTTTCCATGGCCGAGCAGCTGCATCCAAGCCATACATCACCAAGTGCAATGCAAAGCGTCGGATGCAGTGGTGTAAAGCACGCCGCCACTGGACTCTAGAGCAGTGGAGACGCGTTCTCTGGAGTGACGAATCGCGCTTCTCCATCTGGCAATCTGATGGACGAGTCTGGGTTTGGCGGTTGCCAGGAGAACGGTACTTGTCTGACTGCATTGTGCCAAGTGTAAAGTTTGGTGGAGGGGGGATTATGGTGTGGGGTTGTTTTTCAGGAGCTGGGCTTGGCCCCTTAGTTCCAGTGAAAGGAACTCTGAATGCTTCAGCATACCAAGACATTTTGGACAATTCCATGCTCCCAACTTTGTGGGAACAGTTTGGAGCTGGCCCCTTCCTCTTCCAACATGACTGTGCACCAGTGCACAAAGCAAGGTCCATAAAGACATGGATGACAGAGTCTGGTGTGGATGAACTTGACTGGCCTGCACAGAGTCCTGACCTCAACCCGATAGAACACCTTTGGGATGAATTAGAGCGGAGACTGAGAGCCAGGCCTTCTCGTCCAACATCAGTGTGTGACCTCACAAATGCGCTTCTGGAAGAATGGTCAAAAATTCCCATAAACACACTCCTAAACCTTGTGGACAGCCTTCCCAGAAGAGTTGAAGCTGTTATAGCTGCAAAGGGTGGACCGACGTCATATTGAACCCTATGGATTAGGAATGGGATGTCACTTAAGTTCATATGCGAGTCAAGGCAGGTGAGCGAATACTTTTGGCAATATAGTGTATATATAAACTTTTGCACCCAGCAGTATAATAAAATGTGAAATGAGCAAATTGTGATGGACAGTATATTGTACTGCCAACAGGAAGTGCTGTTTCGAAGCATGCAAATTTTTCACCAGGATTTGACAAAAGAAAATTCTCAAAAAAAATAAAAATAAAAATATTTTACAATTAAAAATAAACATAAATAAATAAAATTCTAATATTTTGAATTTTAGAATTTAAAAAAAAAAGGTCAGTAAGAGATCGGTTCCGGTTATCGGTCACCGGTGTCGTTATATATGCACAGGAAATGACATCGGCATCCCTCGGTGCATGTGGAAGAACAGGGAAATGAGGCGTAATGAATTATTGAAGGTGAAATGCATTTTAATAACGGCCGCAGATGGTAATGGACTAGAGAATAAGATGTGGCTGCATAGTGGGGCAGAAAAACTGGTTAATGGGAGCTTCAGCAAATAGGTCACTGAATAACATCATATATAATAGAGCTGATACACCAGGAGGAAGTGGAGACTGCATTAGAACGGAAAATCTCCTGCTATACGTGGATTACTATGAAACAATCTTCCGTTTTCTTTGGTCTGAAGAATCAGACTAGTCTGGAAATCATACATACATTTAGATTTATTCCAGACATATTCTCCAGACTAGAGCGTCTAGCACAGTGTAAGGTGACTTACGCAGAGCAGCAACGGGCCATGTCCCAATATTCAAATGAGCCGAACGTTGATAATAAATAAAGTAACTTTCAGTTATACAGTGACTTTCTCACACTGGAGTTAAAGTAGATGCGTGTTTCCTGATGGAATTCCTCTGTGTGTGTGAGGGGCTGGGTGTGGCTAAGAATCCAAAAGCAGTAGAAGGATGAAAGAAAGGTGATGTTTTTAAATGAGACACGGGTTTATGAAAACTTTACATTCTGAAAAAAAAGTATCTAGGGCATCAAGGAAGTGATGGTGTGGCTGGAGGAGAAGAAAGGGAAGGAGAAAGACAAGGAGAAGGAAGGAAGGAAAAAGGAAAAAGAGACAGGTAGACATGACATGAAAAGAAAGGACATCTAAAGGAAAAGGGGTAAGAAAGTGAGAAGGAAATGGGAAGGAAGGAAGGAAGGAAGGAAGGAAGGAAGGAAGGAAGGAAGGAAGGAAATTGAAATGGAAAGAAAGGAAGGAAAGACATGGAAAGAAAGGAATTAAATTGAAATGGAAAAGAAGAAAATGGAAAGAACGGAAATGGGATGGAAATGGAAGGAAGGAAGGAAGGAAGGAAGGAAGGAAGGAAGAAAAGAAAGAAAGAAAGAAAGAAAGAAAGAAAGAAAGAAAGAAAGAAAGGTTATATTTTTAAATGAGATACTGGTTTATGAAGGAAGGAAGGAAGGAAGGAAGGAAGGAAGGAAGGAAGGAAGGAAGGAAGGAAATAGAAACGAAGGACGCAAGGGGATGGAAAGGAAGAAAGGAAAGATATGGAAAGAAAGGAAGGAAGGAAATTAAATGGAAAGCAAGGAAATGGAATTGGGATGGAAATGGAAGGAAGGTAAGAAAGGAAATGTATAGAAAACAAAACAAAACAAAACAAAAGAAGGAAAGACATGAAAAAAGGAATTAAAGAAATTGAAATGGAAAAGAAGGAAATGGAAAGAAAGAAAGAAAGAAAGAAAGAAAGAAAGAAAATCAGCATGTTTAGCTGGAAGTCAACCTGAACACCTCTCTATCTGTGATTTAAATACAAAAGATCCCCACATTAATCTAAAACTACTTTTAATAGTAGAAAGTTCATTTACCCCACCCCCCACCCCCCCACCCCAGCGCCTCACTCAGCTCTAATGCTCTGTATGTTCTCCGCATTAGGAGGGTTGGGTTAACTCTAGAAAACGAGGTGTGAGGAATAATCCTACTGTAAGGATCCTCCTCACACACTACAGTCAGCCAGCTGGAGTTTAAACAGATTATGAAGTGCATTAAAGCGTCCATGAAACGGCGTGAAGACGGTGATCTGATCCTGCGTGAGACGTGTTGAAGGGTCTGACTTCCATCACGAGAGCCAACAGCGTTTAACCTCCATACTTTACTGAAGCGATCCATAAGAGACATGGATGAGTATGGGGGTGGGTGATATACGTTCCACACCCCTCTTTCTTTCAGATATAAGTAGTAAATATACAGATTTCAGAACGTACACACCTTATCGTAAATAGCATGAAGTATACACACATTACCACAGACCGTGAAAAAAGTATGATTTATCATTGGCTATTCCTTCCTCTGAGCCATGCTTTATCTGCAGTGTGTGAGCTAAGTAGGTGGAGACACACACACACACACACACACACGGCTGCATGGTGCCAAAGCATGAGGCTGGCACGCTGTTGAGGCCTGGCGTGCACACGCTCACACACACACACACACACGCACACACACACACACACACACACACATTACGTAAGGCGAGTGCTGCTATTGGATCCCTGCTGGATTGCAGTGGCCTACTTTACCCGAACGACAGAGAGAGAAATCAAATCACTGCAACGAGAGCGCAGTTACTTTATAACACAGACACGCCAGTTTAAACATAACACACGCCATGAGAAGCCGCCTCATCTCTACCGGACATTAAAGAGACATTTCTTTACACCTTCACCAAGGCATAAACTGTAGTAAAAAAATAAAAGAGATAAATATAAATGCTAAGGAACGCTCCAAAATACAGCCTCAACCCCGGGTGTACCGACCGGGAACGAGGTCCAGACTTCATGCCTCGGAAGGAGGACTAAGATACGAGAATGATTGACAGGCCTGTGGCGTCGATTGGAGGAAGCTGAATTGGTCATAGAAAGTGAAGTATGAGCGATTAAAGAAAGCAAACACTTCAGTCAAGAGAGACTCGAGAACACTGAACAGTCTCCACAACTCAACCTCATTTCCTAAATGATACCAAAATCAAAACAAGCTGACTCGGGGAGCTCTCGACAGATTTCACCCTCTGGATGTGGGGCAAGAGCCAAATCATTTCACAACATGAATAAACATCCAGCTACTGTGCAATCCTCCGTGTTGCTGAACACCGCACTGAACACTGCACTCTAGTACTAAATTTAGAGGAAATAAAACCCATAATGTGTCAGAAGGTGTTAAAAAAAATCTCCTATAAAAAATCCGAATGAGTGCGAGAGCCATGGCATGTGATTTTTATCCTCATCAAAGCATTCAGTGAACTCTGGTACACTGTGGATGTGGGCGGAGTCAGGGGGAAAGGTTATCGGTCAGAAGAGCGTTCGATTGATTTGCAGTGACACTCCAGAGTCTAGATCTGTCCAGAGCTGCACATAAAGGTTCCTGCTGAAGAAAGAAAGAAAGAAAGAAAGAAAGACAGAAAATGGGATGGAAATAGAAGGAAAGGAGGGATGGAAGGAAGACAAGAAAGAAAGAAAGAAAGAAAGAAAGAAAGAAAGAAAGAAAGAAAGAAAGAAAGAAAGAAAGAAAGAAAGAAAGAAAGAAATGGAAGGGAGGGAGGGATGGAGGGATGGAGGGATGGAAGGAAGACAAGAAAGCAAGTTAGAAAGAAAGAAAGAAAGAAAGAAAGAAAGAAAGAAAGAAAGAAAGAAAGAAATGGAAGGGAGGGAGGGAGGGATGGAAGGAAGACAAGAAAGCAAGTTAGAAAGAAAGCAAGTTAGAAAGAAAGAAAGAAAGAAAGAAAGAAAGAAAGAAAGAAAGAAATGGAAGGGAGGGAGGGAGGGATGGAAGGAAGACAAGAAAGCAAGTTAGAAAGAAAGCAAGTTAGAAAGAAAGAAAGAAAGAAAGAAAGAAAGAAAGAAAGAAAGAAAGAAATGGAAGGGAGGGAGGGAGGGATGGAGGGATGGAAGGAAGACAAGAAAGCAAGTTAGAAAGAAAGAAAGAAAGAAAGAAAGAAAGAAAGAAAGAAAGAAAGAAATGGAAGGGAGGGAGGGAGGGATGGAAGGAAGACAAGAAAGCAAGTTAGAAAGAAAGAAAGAAAGAAAGAAAGAAAGAAAGAAAGAAAGAAAGAAAGAAAGAAAGAAATGGAAGGGAGGGAGGGAGGGATGGAAGGAAGACAAGAAAGCAAGTTAGAAAGAAAGCAAGTTAGAAAGAAAGAAAGAAAGAAAGAAAGAAAGAAAGAAAGAAAGAAAGAAAGAAAGAAAGAAAGAAGGGAAGGGAAGAAAGGAAGGAAAAAATAGAAAGAAAGAAAATGAGCTTGTACAGCTAGAAGTCAACCGTTTGTGCTGTAATATAAAGATTTTTCTTCCTGTGTTGTTAAGCAGCAGGTAGAACTCACAACCTAGCTGAGAAAATGAACGTCCACTGCGGTCATTCTAACAGCGATCGCCTGTAATCACAGACACGTCCATGTTCTACGAATATTACCTTCTGTCCTTTTAACAAATAATAATACTTCCACTTTATTAATATTAAAAAAGCCCAAGCAGCAGTATTATAACTATTATAATGTTTTCAATAATAAAAAAAAGGTCAGTGAGATTTTTGCCCATTTTCAATATTTAATCTTCGTAGATTTACTTTACAACATTTCGTAATAGAACTCTAATGTGACTCGATCAAACCGTTATTCTGAACGACAACTTTAGCCTAGCACTCTGTTTCCCGTCTTTATGGAACCACAAATAAGCGGAACGATCTCATACAATATTAATGCACAATAATCATTTTCTGTAAAATAAACAGCCCCTCCATCAAAACAAGCCTTTGACTTGTTATATATTCGCTAAAACGATGGCAGAATTCAGGACCTTTATTATTTAGCCTCCTGCTGCTTTCATTTATTTGTCAAAGCTGTGTTATTTTTATTGCTTCACTTTAAAATGGAGTTCCCATGACTCTTTGTTTATATGAATAGATTTCTCTTCCTCGTCTCCTAACAGTTAGCGCACAGTCTATGAAATATTTCTCAACGGCTCTTTAGCGCTGAAGAGTGCATGATGTTAAACCTGTCATCGAACACTGTGACACCATGAAAACACCACATATTATGCGCATAGTGAGCCATATATGATGCATATGATGATGAAACCATAACACACGGCATGAAACATCGCAGAAGATACATTACACGAGTCACTGATACATCACTGATACAGAAACAGTCCTGAGAACGTGGAATATTATGACAGAGGCAATGTCATTGTTATGACAGTGTTATGGCACACGGGTTTAAAAAGCTTTCACAGGAGCAACCAAGAAAGAAAGAACGAAAGAAAGAAAGAAAGAAAGAAAGAAAGAAAGAAAGAAAAACAGACTGACAGAAACAAAAAGAAAAAGAAAGAAAGAAAGAAAGACAGACTGACAGAAAAGAAAGAAAGAAAGAAAGAAAGAAAGAAAGAAAGAAAGAAAGAAAGAAAGAAAGAAAGAAAGAAAGAAAGATAAACAGACTGACAGAAACAAAAAGAAAAAGAAAGAAAGAAAGAAAGAAAGAAAGAAAGACAGACTGACAGAAAAGAAAGAAAGAAAGAAAGAAAGAAAGATAAACAGACTGACAGAAACAAAAAGAAAGAAAAAAGAAAGAAAGAAAGAAAGAAAGAAAGAAAGAAAGAAAGAAAGAAAGAAAGAAAGAAAGAAAGAAAAAGAAAGACTGACAGAAAAGAAAGAAAGAAAGAAAGAAAGACAGACTGACAGAAACAAAAAGAAAAAGAAAGAAAGAAAGAAAGAAAGAAAGAAAAAGAAAGAAAGAAAGATAAACAGACTGACAGAAACAAAAAGAAAGAAAAAAGAAAGAAGAAAGAAGGAAAGAAAGAAAGAAAGAAAGAAAGACAGACAGACAGACAGACAAGGAAAGACAGACAGACAGACAAAGACAGAAAGAAAGAAAGAAAGAAAGAAAGAAAGAAAGAAAGAAAGAAAGAAAAAGACAGAAAGACTGACAGAAACAAAAAGAAAAAGAAAGAAAGAAAGAAAGAAAGAAAGAAAGAAAGAAAGAAAGAAAGAAAGAAAGAAAGAAAGAAAGAAAGAAAGAAAGAGATTGATTCGGCTATCTTGGAATAAGAGTTTTGATATAAAGCTACATATAAATACGGAAAATTTCATTTTTAGTGAAGATGGAGAGTCGAAACATCTTAAGAATAGACATAATACCAAATATGTTGTGTCTCTCGTTGTTGTTGTTTATATGTATATAACTGTTGTTGTGTCTCTCGTTGTTGTTGTTTATATGTATATAACTGTTGTTGTGTCTCTCGTTGTTGTTGTTTATATGTATATAACTGTTGTTGTGTCTCTCATTGTTGTTGTTTATATGTATATAACTGTTGTTGTGTCTCTCATTGTTGTTGTTTATATGTATATAACTGTTGTTGTGTCTCTCATTGTTGTTTATATGTATATAACTGTTGTTGTGTCTCTCATTGTTGTTGTTTATATGTATATAACTGTTGTTGTGTCTCTCATTGTTGTTGTTTATATGTATATAACTGTTGTTGTGTCTCTCATTGTTGTTGTTTATATGTATATAACTGTTGTTGTGTCTCTCATTGTTGTTGTTTATATGTATATAACTGTTGTTGTGTCTCTCATTGTTGTTGTTTATATGTATATAACTGTTGTTGTGTCTCTCATTGTTGTTGTTTATATGTATATAACTGTTGTTGTGTCTCTCATTGTTGTTTATATGTATATAACTGTTGTTGTGTCTCTCATTGTTGTTGTTTATATGTATATAACTGTTGTTGTGTCTCTCATTGTTGTTGTTTATATGTATATAACTGTTGTTGTGTCTCTCATTGTTGTTGTTTATATGTATATAACTGTTGTTGTGTCTCTCATTGTTGTTGTTTATATGTATATAACTGTTGTTGTGTCTCTCATTGTTGTTTATATGTATATAACTGTTGTTGTGTCTCTCATTGTTGTTGTTTATATGTATATAACTGTTGTTGTGTCTCTCATTGTTGTTGTTTATATGTATATAACTGTTGTTGTGTCTCTCATTGTTGTTGTTTATATGTATATAACTGTTGTTGTGTCTCTCATTGTTGTTGTTTATATGTATATAACTGTTGTTGTGTCTCTCATTGTTGTTGTTTATATGTATATAACTGTTGTTGTGTCTCTCATTGTTGTTGTTTATATGTATATAACTGTTGTTGTGTCTCTCATTGTTGTTGTTTATATGTATATAACTGTTGTTGTGTCTCTCATTGTTGTTGTTTATATGTATATAACTGTTGTTGTGTCTCTCATTGTTGTTGTTTATATGTATATAACTGTTGTTGTGTCTCTCATTGTTGTTGTTTATATGTATATAACTGTTGTTGTGTCTCTCATTGTTGTTGTTTATATGTATATAACTGTTGTTGTGTCTCTCATTGTTGTTGTTTATATGTATATAACTGTTGTTGTGTCTCTCATTGTTGTTGTTTATATGTATATAACTGTTGTTGTGTCTTCTGCCGCCTTTGTGGCCAGGTGGCTCTTATAAAAGGGGTTAAATCTCACTGAATATATCTATATCTTGGTTAAATAAAGGCTACTCCCTAATGTACGTGTGGACCAGGCTTTAAGATCTAAACATTAGCCTCGATTTATTCAAAAACAAAAGGTAAAAACTGAACACCAGAGTATCTATGATAAATATGTGCATACAATAATATCCGTTAAGTATTAACAATCATATTTACACTTGACCTTTTGCTTTGTCGTTGTAATCTCTTTTCCTGACAAACTTTCACTTCCCGTTCCTAACATCAAATGAGCTGTACATTTCCTGCCAGCTTGTTCAGTGCAGCTGCAGAAGGCTGGAAAATTACACACCACGCTGCAGATTTATACACGGCTGTGCAGCCACGAAATAGCCTCCGAGTGTGTGTGTGTGTGTGTGTTAGTTTAAACACTACCGAATATCAGTGCTACAGCACAGCGTGAGGTTAATTAACCACAGAGCTCGCGGTTTGGAAGGAGGAGGAACTGCAGTGTCCGACCATTTGACGAACATCAACATCCAAACATTAAGTCACTCTGGAGTGTGAGGTGCAACATGGTAAAGTGTGTAGAGGGAAAGGAAAGAGGAAAAGAACCCATACACCAATACCTTCTGAACTGATGTAACAGGTAGTTTTTGTCCTATTAGTGTTGCTTTTAGTTCAGTGTAGAGGAAAGAGAAGTGCTCAGGGTGGTTTAGGCAGAAGTTACAGCTGATCTGGTTTTCCTTTTTCCGTTTCAGCTTGTTCACACGCACAATATTTTCTAATGACGTTCACTGTTTCTGTTTTTAACATGTAAAGAAATGAGCAGACTCCAGACCCAGCTAAAGCACAGAAATCACATAAACACACTGGATCGCCAAGCAGACAGTAGCTTCAACAACCAGAGTACATTTACTGTGAATTCTGGGAGAAGAGAAAAGCAGACAGAAAGAAAGGGAGAAAATCATATTGAGGAAAAAGGCAGAAAGTGAGAAGTGAGAAGTGAGAAATGAGAAAGAGAGAGAGAGGGGGGGGGGGTTGGCAGGAATGAGCGACAAAAACATAACTCAGATAAGAAAACTAGGCAGACAGAAAAAGAAAGAAAGAAAGAAAGAAAGAACCATAAGAAAATAAACTACACAGCAAACAGAGAAAGAAAGAAAGAAAGAAAGAAAGAAAGAAAGAAAGAAAGAAAGAAAGAAAGAGACTACAAGGCAAACAGAGAGAAAGAAAGAAAGAAAGAAAGAAAGAAAGAAAGAAAGAAAGAAAGAAAGAAAGAAAGAAAGAAAGAGACTACAAGGCAAACAGAGAGAAAGAAAGAAAGAAAGAAAGAAAGAAAGAAAGAAAGAAAGAAAGACTACAAGGCAAACAGAGAGAGAGAGAGAGAGAGAAAGAAAGAAAGA